>NC_056726.1:1698598126-1698622127 GCF_019279795.1 Protopterus annectens | reverse complement strand
GGGCTAAGTTTAGATTTAGTGCTTAACAATAGACTAACAAATAGAAAGATGGTGAAACTTGTCTGGGCTCTGGTTAGTCTTATTAAAATGTATTCGCCAAAAAGCTGGAAGTCATCAGTGCATGACACATCTTTAAATCTGCATAACAACATTATAAAGCAAAGAGAATGTCTTTTATAGTCATTTAAAGACCAGGGACCTTTACAGTGGATACCTCTGAAATGGAAATTGGCATTCTCTTATCATGGATATTAATGATAAGAATGATAATATGATGTTTTTTAATACTAATGATAACACTGCAAATGATGTGTACCGATATGTTAATAAGTGAGCTGTGTAAATAGTGCAAATGGTTTTGTTTATGAAGTTCTTGAGATGTTCAGTGTTACTAGTGACTGGTTCCTGAATTCATCAGTAAAGTTGTATTAATGGCATAACCCTTACTGTGATCCAGCTGTCTTCCCAGCATTTCCCATCAGAGGAAAAACCCATGTATGCAGTCATTCAGAAATAGCCGGCAGCCTTCATGTTTTATTCTGATTTCATCTAATGAGTGCCAGACTACTTGATCACTCAACAACATAAGGTGCACGAGAAAGAAAGCTCCATGGGTTTACATTTTTGTACCTGTCATGATGCAAAAATTGAACTGCTTACAGCTGCAAGTATGATTACAAAAATGTCCAATGTTCTTGTGCGATGGCTCAGTTCAGTACAAATTATTATATATAACAAGAGCATTTATATTTTAAAACATAATGCCCTGAAATCTTATACTTCAAGTAGGGAAGTGAGTTGAAATATTGGCTTAAGTGATCAACTGTTTAATTATATTTTAACTGGTAATACAGTGAACAATGATGGGCCTGTTTTACTTGTATCACTCTCCCCACAGGCTCTGCTAAGGCATCAGGCTGTATTATTTAAGAAATGCTACTGTTTGCTGCATTTTGTCATACTTTAATATATCTCTGAAACAGTTTGAAAATGTCTAACAATATCCTCAAGAACATGTCATGGCACAACTATAGAATGCACACAACTGGTGATTATATGTATAAATGTTTGTGCATAACTATATATAAATGCATATCTATCTATATAGATAGATATTGTAATGTGTTTAATTTCTTATTTGTCTAGATAGCGACAACATTATAATATTTTTACTTTGAAAGATAAGCATCACTTTTATGAAGGTATTAATATTCACTTTTTATAGATATAATTTAAGTCTACTACAGGTGCACGAATGCTAGTAGCTTGAAATACACCTACTCATTGCCACTTTCTCAAAAAAGCAAGTGCTCAAATTTCCACTAGCCTGATCTCTTGTTTCTGCATAGTCCTCCCTATTCCCAACCCTATTCACTGTATAGTCCTATCAAAGCCCTATGTAGCCCTACCAGAGCCCTAACTCTAACCCTAAAACTCCAACCTAACTCTTAATCTAATTTCTTGAACCCTGACTCTAAAGCTCAACCACCCCCAACCCTAAAGTCACCAATTGCTCCGTAATCCTAAACCTCCAATTCTGTTCCCTAAACCAAAATACCCAGATTGCCCCCAACCCTAATCTCTTCTCTGACTCCCTAAACGTAAAACCATGCCCCTAACTCTAAAAGCCTACTCCCACTCCGTAATGCTATAAAATCCCCTTCTGACCCCTTCCAACAGTTGATTGCCCAAACTCCTATTCAGTTTCTAGAATGAGCAGCATTTAACACAAACTACAAGGTGCTTAAGTCCCTAACTTTGGGTCAGTGGTTTTCAAGAGATGGGGGCTCGAGCGCCTGTAATGTAGTCAATCAGTATGAGGTGGAACTGACCCTTGAACAAGGCCACCTTTTATATTAGTTAGTATTCATTAGGAAAATAATTCACCTGTTATCAAACAGCTCCAACCAAATGCAATGCCTTTGCCTATATCTTGGTACTTCTTTGACTTGTATTCTTCATTCTAATATAAAGAGATCCCACAGCTGTCACTGTTCCATAGTCTTAATATTAGGTGGAAAAAAACAAAAGTAAAAATAGTCATTTTGTATGTGATAAAACAGACATAAATATTCGTCTTTGTGACAATGAGATGGTCTTTTTTCTGGTGTCATGTCTGGCCTATGGAGAGAAATAACTGTTGTATGGGTCTGTCTGTCCTCATTAGTCTGATAAGAAGAACTATTCTTAGATAAGAACAATCTCTCATACAAGAAATAAACAAAAAATATAAATAAATAGCAAGCAAAACAAATACAGATGACAACACGAGATTGTCACATTAGTAGCAGAGGTGTGCTTGCTAGGAGAAGTGGTGTTTCTTTATAAACTACTTTTCTTTCTGTTTTTTTTTTAGTTTTTATTTCATTTTATATATTCCAACAATGATTCAACAAACCGAAACAAAATAAAGTAAAACTATATACAAAAGTCCATAACAAGAATTATAAACACAAAACCATTGCTTTGATTTTTTTTCACTTTATTTTTTACACAGTTGTTAACCAGGTAGGTTCACTGTTCTGAAGGCCCACTTTTTTTCTTCTGCGCTACCAATGACATTGTGGAGTAGTTTAAAATTTTAACAACCAATGCCTAAAATGAAACCAAACCTGAAACTAATTTAGTAGTACTGAAGTAACATGCCTGCCCTCAGTGGAATGTTTCAGTTGGGAGAATATGATAATACTGTGTTTCAAATTATTTACAAATATCCTTACTGTGCCAAATGCAATTTCCTGTTCCTTTTTCCTAGTCTAATGTATATCTGAAAAAGAATACGTAGGCCCATTCGAAACTATATCCACCTACAACACTAGGAACATAGATTTACTCACAGACCTGACCTGTCTGAGAAAAGATGATCTGATCTCAGTCTTTTTTTTAGGTACAATGAACTTTAATTTGTCTGTCCCACTGGTACAGTGGCAAGCTATCTGACTATGCTGCTGGTCACCAGAGATTATCTAGCAGTGTAGGTGCTAAGAGGAAAGATTGAGCTCCCAATGCCACCTCTTCATGCGGAAGGCATGGGTTTAACACCCTCTCGTGCAGTTTGGGTGGTGCAGTTACTAACTACATACTTGCTGTAAACATCATAGTGGGAGGTTACTGTAGATGCCTTTTGACAACATGCATAGAGCATATATGTGATTAGCAAGAAGCACCATTAAATGGTCTGAACCTACTTTGAGATGGTTTATCTCCATCTGTCCTGACCTATCTTACCCTAACCAATCTCAACTGCTCTCTGTCAGTCAAACTAGAACAATGCTGCAGTAAAGTAGCCAAACTTACAGTCAGCCGACAATATAGATCGCATCATGGTCTCTCTCTAGAACAACTAATTATATAATTCTCTATTGTAGTTGCAGTTAATTACAACCTTCAGTCTACTGCACAGCCCTGAAAAATTTCCATCTCATTACCCTATCATTCAACCTTACACTATCAAGAAACCTCTGTGCTCCACTGATAAATCATTACTCTCCATAATGAAATCTAACGACAATGAAGGCTACACCCTGCATTCACACTGCATTACAAATAGCTGTACTACCATCAAACTCCACTTAAGAACAGTCTACGACCTGAAAGAATTTAAATGCCAACTGAAGCAACACCCGATAGGGAAATGGTTCTGCACCGGTACCAAACCTAGTTAAACTGGTACCAATATAGTTATTAGAATTTTTGCCACAACTCTCTGCTGCACAAAAAATTAATGAACTGTTATCACAATTATACCCTCCTCTATCATCTTATCTTCTTTTATGTCTTAGATTTTGAACAAGTCTTTATAGTAACAAATATTTTTACATGAAACCTGCCAATTTATGCATATGATGATATTGCACTGCATATACATTTCTGCATTTAATACACACACACACACACACACACACACACACACACACACACACACATACATCTATATCTAGATCTGTATTTATATTTGTTTACAAGGTAGTGGTCTGATCTTTATGTACCATTTTCAGACACAGTTCAGGTGAACGGGATCACTTCACAAGAAATGAACAAAACATATTTATAGATACCATATACAGATTTACAGATGCAAGAATATGCTGCAACATTTAGTTCAAGAAGCAGTTTACAATGTCAGAACACAGATGAAAAAATGGAATTACACTTAGCAGAATGTTTTTGATAAGATGTAGTTATAATGAGTGAGGTGGCTTATGCTACAGAGTTAGCAGCATATCACCATATAGAGTGGTATGAAGACATTAGAAAATACAGGAGAATAGTTGCAGGAAAGGATAGCATGGGAGAAGACAGAAAAGATGAGAGACATACAGAGGTAAGAGGAGTAGAAAGGAGAAGAAGTGTGAGAGAGATGCAAACAGAAGTAAGTGAGGAGATGACAAAATGAAATAAGGCAGGCTGAAATAGGGATAAAGCGGAATGAGAGAGTTGCAGGGTTCTTGTTATGTGCAACTTCTGTGAATGCAGTTATACACATATATTTATATACAATCCATGTCACTGTTATTGTTAATAAAAAAATGTTGGTAAATGATGTAGCTGATGTCAAGTATGTCTGAATAATGGGAAAGTTGAATGAAATGCACTGTAAGTGATAATGTCCATGATGTTTATATAATGGACGTTTTCTCCCTGGGCACTCACCGGAAAAGGGCACTACTCAGAATTTCCCTGTAAGCAAATGTCAGCAAATAAAATAAATAAATCTAAGTCCAGTTTCCTTGGGCAGTAAGTAAAAAATACTCACCTCCACATTACATTCCAACCCCATCTGTGACACTGTAAGAGAGAGTTCATTGGGGAAGGAATTCAAGGTGAGAACGAAATTAACAGAAAAAAAATGGCTTGAAAACAGACATTTGCATTCCTACAAGAACTGATGTGATTTTTTTGTTCACCTTCTTGATATTCAAACATCTTTCCTATCATATGCAACATTTTAGCATCTATGAAATGCTAACAAGCGTAATCCTGTAGCTCTGTGATTGAGTCCCTCAGTTTCGACTTTCTTGATCTGTGAGTCTAAGCCACTCAGAGTGTTTCCTTGTCACACTAGGAAAGAGATATTTGTGTCTCTTGTAGAATTAACCAATTGACAGATAAATAACAGTGCAGCATGTCCGTTACTTGTTAACAATAAACCACTACCATCTATGATGAAATGCTGATCTCCATTCCAAATACTGTTCCTACATACTGTTACTATTAATAAGAATATAACTTAGTATAAGAATATAATCCACTCTTTAGCATTTTGCCTTTTTCAGATATTTGTGAGGTCTCAAAACAGATGATTTCTACAAATTTGGGAATTGACAAGTACACTTGTTTAAGTTGTATTTATTTTAAAATAAACAATCATGCAATGAATGAAGTGCCCGTTTAGCAATAGTCCTGCAAGCACATTAGAGAGATAAGCTAAAAACTTAGTGTCAGTACACTGCTTGAGGATTCCTACAGTCATTCTGCTTGTTTAAATACAGAAATATTGGTTCACCTCCCACATCTATCCCAGTATTGGACCTTCTACCAAACTCAAATTTTGCACAACTATTAACTCTGTTCTAAACAACAAAAGTCAGACATGTCTATTGTCTTTCCTATTCCACTTATTTCACTAACAAAGTATAATGAATGCATGGCTTTGAACTGCTTAGCAAGATACAGAGCATTCTTTATTCCCCTGTTCCTTGCAATAAATAGTAGTGATGTCTGAAGTGTTTCGTTAAAGTTCTCTAGCAATGGTTGGACATCCTTCCCTTCAACCTCAGATGCCTTTTCACATGCACAACCTAAGAATTCCCATAATCAGCATTGTAGAAATGCATTTTTCTTCCGTTATTACAGGAAACAGAGTTCATGGCGTGCTGAATCTGAAGCAGTTGTTGAGCAATAGTTGAGCTGAATTTAAGATTTTTTTATTCCTTTTACAGATGTAAGATAGTTTTATCTGTTATACCATTATCTCAGATAATGCTTACCAATCTCTAGGAGTTTGGGAGAACAAAGAAATTCAGGATGATCATCATATTGCAATACTTTTGTTTTCGCTACCATTGAGGGAATGGATAGTAACATTGGTATAGTTTCTATACTGTAAGGTATGTCAAATAAAATGGAAATTCTAGGACACATTCACTCAAATGACCCCACCTATCACAATGAACATCAAGACAATTCTCTTCCAGACACTACTCTAACCCTACAACTGTCAACCCCAAACTACGTTAATCTAACTTTTTCTGCCATAAATATTAGAAGCGTCAGAAATAAAATTGATGCACTACATGCTGGGATTATCCACCATAGGCTTGATGTTCTTGCTGTAACTGAAATCAGGTTTAAACCCAACATAAATGACTCCAAAATTGCCTCCAAGTTATAATACCATCCATAATGACCATATAAAGAAGAAAGGTGGAGGCATTGCTTTAATGTTTTCCAAGAACCGCTACCACATCACTCCTTGCAACAAACCAATACCAAAATTCAACTCAGCAGAGCTTCTTACAACTTTCCTTAAATTAAACAATTATAAAAAAATATGCATTACTGTTCTTTAGAGAACAGGTGATCTGTGGATTGCACCCTGAATTGAGAACAAATGTTCTCCAGCAGGATATTAATATAAAAATAATGCCCACTGAAAAACAAGTCTGACACTTCATGGCAGCATATCAAGCCACCGTGGAGCATAGACAAAAGAACTAACGACCGCCATTATTTCCATTATTTTACACTTGCTAAGCAGTACTTTTGCTGTTTAGCATGTGTAAAATGTAAAAAAAACAAAAAAACAAATTAAAATAAAAAGTGTATGTGTGTGTGTTTATGTCTGTTTGTGTGTAATTGTATGTATGCATGTGAGTCGAAGCAAAATCGATCGAGCCATTATAAACAAAAAAGTGTGTTGTGTGTGTGCGTGTGTGCGTGTGTGCGTGTGTGCGTGTGTGCGTGTGTGTGTGTGTGTGTGTGTGTGGGTGTGTCTGTGTGTCTGTGTTTATGTGTATGACCATGTTTATGTCTCTGTCTGCGTGTGTGAGTAAATGCGTACATGAAAGTGGATAAGACTGTGTGTGTGGGTATGAGAGAGAGAATGAACTGTGAGATCAATTAAGATGTTATTTTACGCTCGCTAAACAGAGCTTTTGCTGTTTAGCAAGTTGTTGATCTGATGAATTTTTTGAGTTGATGTAGAAGCAAATTGTTAGACAGACCTGCTGAGTCTGTCTGCCAGTATATTGGTTTTCCCTGGTATGTGCGTTGCAATACAAAAGTGGTCTGAAGGGATTGCTCATTCCTAGACCCTCATGGCCTCTCTGCACAACGGGTAGGAATGGGTTCCTCCTTGTCTGTTTATGTACCAGACTACTTGCATGTTGTTCATATGGAATGCAATAGTCCCTACAGGGAGAACATCCTGAAAAGCTTGCAAAGTTAGGAGGACTGCTCTCATCTCTAAGACACTGATATGCAACTTAGGTTCTGAGGGGAACCACATGCCTTGAACCATATTTCCTATAAAATGCACCTCCACCCCAGTTGGGAAGCATCCATGGTCACTGTGGCTATAGGTGGAAGAAGAGAGAAAGGTTTGTCCAGAAAAAAAGGTCATCTAACTAGATCCACCAGCAAACATGATGTTTGCAAATTGGAGTGAGTTTTATGGGAAATGATAGAGGCTGATAAAGAATGGACCACTGAACTGGCAGTGCCCATTGAAGGAGTCACATAAAAAATCTTGCTACAGGAACTAAAAAAATGGCAACTGACAATAGCTTGTAACACTAGTTCTGGAGGAGGGGATGGAAAACACAGCATGTCCCATACCGGATGTCTCAATGATGTGATGTGATGAAGAGGTAATGATGCCTGTTAAGTCGTGGTATCCAGTTAGGTTCCTAATAATTCCAAGACTGTACAAGAGTCAGCTTCAATTTGGCAGGGTTTATCATAATGCCTAGGGAGTTGGAAATCTGAAGCAAGTAATGCCTGGCTTGTAGAAGTTGATACCTGGTTGGGGTGGTGAGGAGCCAATCGTTGAGACAGGGAAACACCCAGAATTCTTTAAGTCTCAAGTGAGCTTCCACAACTGCCATATATTTGATGAACATCCTAGGGGTGAGTCCAAAGGACAGTGCTCTGAACTGGTAGTGACTGGCTCCCAGCCAAAAAAATCACGTGTCTTCTGGACCACCTGTCTATCTTGATATGATAGTATGCATCCTGGAGATCTATATATCACATCCAATTGTCCTTGCACAGAAGAGGCAGGATAGACTGAACCATAACCATTTGGAACTTTGACTTATTTACATATTGATTCAGATTGCTCAGATCCAGAATTGGTCTCAGGTCCTCTGTCTTCTTTGACACTAAAAAGAAACAGGAGTAAGTTCTGAATCCTATTTGTTCAGGTGAAACCTCCTGGATGACTCTTTTTTTGTATCAACTTTTGAATCTCTTGAGCTGTGTATTCCCTGACTGGGTGGAAAATTGGGGAGTTTCTTCCTTGGGACAGGGAGTGGAAGGGAAAAGGATATGTAGTAACCTCTGGATATTATGATCAGCATCCAAGCATTTTTGTAAGAGATTTGTCCAGGTGTCCAGGGGCAGGGAAAAGGAGCCCCCAGCTGCCTCTAGAGGTGGACAGTCAGGCAGTGCTTCAGGAGTGCTGATAGAGCTTATCAGACAAGGAGTCTCTAAAGCCCTGGTTTTGCGAACCCCCTCTGCCTCTGGGGAGGAATCTGCTATTGAAACCTCCTCTGCCTCTAGAGAAAGTATCTCCATGTGAGTCCTGGAAAGGAACCTGAGATTTCTGGAACAAAATTTTCTTACCACCGCAGTGATTTCTAGAAAAGGTTTTTGAGGGCTATAAAACTTGATCCCAATGACATACAGGGTCTTTCCTTCCTGTTCTCTGTGGATAAGAGTATCCATCACTGATGCCCAAACAAAGAGAAGCCATCAAATGGGGCATTAACAAGAGAAATGTTGAAGGGATCTGCAAAGTTTTATAACATCATACAGACATGTCTCCTAACTGCTATGCTTGAACTGGCTGCTCATGAGGTACTCTACACTCTATGGGAGATCAGCCTCATGAACAAATTGGCAATGGAAGAAAAAGTTACCAGCTGGGGAGAAATCTTCTTGAGATCCTCTGCAGACATGGACTCAGAAAGAGAGTTGTAGAGCTCCTTGATCAAATCTCTCTGTAGATGAGTAAAATGTGCCAGGTAATTTAATGACTTCAGCACAAAAGTGGCTGAGGCATATGTGCACTTTTCAAATCTGTCCATCATTCTGCATTCCCTGTTTGGTGGATGGACAGAGGAGCTTTGTTCCACTAGTTCCTTCTCAGTGGTCAGCACCACAACCATGACATCAAACATCAACCGGAATTCCTATTATCTAGTGAGGTCTGTCTGAAGGGGGAACCAAAACTTATCTGGGTGCTTGGGGATGAACTGACAGTGTCCAGATCCTTCCAAGCCCAGAGAGAAACCAGGTCAATAAGTTTATCCACTGGGGGGTGGGTCACCCAAGAAGTAGATGGGCCAGTTCTGAAAGTCTCCAAGGGCATAGATTCCTCAGAGGAGGGGGTTTGTGAAGACCAGTGGCCTTTCTGTTTAAGGATTTCCAGGATGTCCCAAAAGGAGGAATCATCAGATGGTGATGGAGGGATCCTTCTCCCTCACCAAAATCGGTGTATTCTGTGAGAAACTCCAAAGAGGAGTCTATGTGCCTCCTCTTACACATTCTCTTGAACATAGTCTAATGACAAAGACATGCTGCTAAATTCTCAGCTTGAAGGGAACCTCAGTTTTGCCCACATAAAATCCATGGCATGAAGCAAAAACAGCAATGTGTACCACATGTTTGGTGTTAAATTATATCTTCCAGTGGCTGAATTCACCTTTGGATAGCAAGCCGAAATAATGCTGACACTGTCTTGTATAAATCTACACTACTTACAAACCCAATATTTCCTCATTCCCATATCCATTTGGAAGTTTCCATAGTAAAGCAACCTTTTTCAAGTGCAAGTTTCAAGTTTGTACTTTTTTGCAAAAAAATTACAAAAAAAAAAAAAACTTTTTAAACCCAAATGCTCTTATTGCAGTCCAGCACCATAGCGTTGGTGATCTCCTTATTACTACTTTTTTGTATGTCATCACATCACCCTGGTGACGTAAGGGCTTATATGTCATGACCCTGATGAGTTATGCCATGTTCAATAACATCTTAGTTATATAATGTTGTTGTTGTTGTTATGTCTTTTGGCTTTTCCCGGTTAGGGGTCACCACAATAAGGGCTTATATTTCATGACCCTGATGAGTGATGCCATGTTCAATAACATCTTAGTTATACAATAAGGGCTTATATTTCATGACCCTGATGAGTGATGCCATGTTCGATAACATCTTAGTTATACAATAAGGGCTTATATTTCATGATCCTGATGACTGATGCCATGTTCGATAACATCTTAGTTATAATCTTGGGTCAAATCAGTTGAGGAAGGTATTTCTTCATCTCATGAGAGCTATTATGTGCTTCATTAGCATAAAGGGTCACAAAGTACTTATGCAGAATCACCTTTATTCCATCTGCAGTGGTTTCAGCCATGCCAGACTTTTAAGGGCAATATTTTAAAGGTGCCCTCTGCATCTAGAGCCCTGATACCATACAGAATACAGCTGGGATAATCTAAATAAGTAAAGCTCCTCAATATTGATGTTAATACAATAACTTATGATCTTGAATTATTTTAATTCTCTTCAAATGATGCCCTCATTTTTAAATATGCCACCTCTTCACTGCTGTTTCTTTAATTAGAAATATTGCACACATGATCACAGTTTTAAGGGTCATAATTGTCAATGGACTGATGTGGATGAACCTGCTAGACAGGGGTCCAGGGAAAAAAATAGTGTGGGAAGAAATAGCCAGGGAATTGTTATGGCTAGGCTTTTATAGGTCCTAGGGCCAATAGCCTAGTACCAACCTATGAACCTATGAACAACCAGAAGAATCTGAGATTCCTAATTACTGATAAAATACTTGAATTTAGGTTTATGAAAACATAACAAGTTCAGCTTCTGCAGAGCTTATCTGCCCTCAGAACTGTCACAGTGGCCAGGAATGACCTACAATCTGACTTGCTTAATGACACAGTATGTGCCTACCATGGAAAATGTATACAATGATGATTAGATGCAAAAATACAATTTAATCTAGCTGAGGACATTCCATTAACACTGCATCTGGTTTAGGTGCTAAACTTGGCATATAGATGATACAAGGCAAATAGATGCTGTTGCCATTTATGCCTTGATGGTATTCTCCTTAAACCTTACCTCCAAATTGAAGGAGAAGGACACCAGTCATACCAGGGATGAATCTGTGGATATGCATCCAGGTGTCTTAACTCATTTTTGAAGATAAGAAAATGTGTCACATTGATTAATTTAGAGTGGAAGTTTGTTCTACAGGAGTATGCCTCTCCACCATGTTTTGTTTATTGGCTGAAGCAGGTTTAGATCTATTGTTCTAATGTTAGTGGGATTGTTTGATTTGTGGATATAAATGATGTCTTGGATTACTGGATCCCTAATGGACAGAAAGACAAGGAAAAAAATTATCCCTAAAGAGTCTGTAGGATGCTGAATAAATGGACAACGATACCAGTTCCACCTGGTAATGCTTGTTTTTTAATTCTGTTATCTTTTTATTTAAGAACCTCTCTTGTCTTTCCATTTGCTTGATATGCCTAGATACATCCCAAAAGAGGCATTGTAGTCAATAGTAAGTCTGAACAATGTGGGATACAGAGGAGTAAGAACTTTCTTAGATGCAGATATAACACCGTTTGCCTATTGTCAAGGTGTTTCACCACTCTTTCATTTGGAAATGAGGTGTTGTATATATAACAGGATGGACAAAGGTATCAGTTACCAAATGTGAAAACAGTGCTCTGTTTAGCATTTAGTTTTAACCTATTTTTGGGCACACATTTTTGACATGTGCATTCCATTTGGAACTATTGCATACCAAAGGGAGAACTTGAGAATAAGACTAAGTTTACAGTCATCCACAGACTTGGTTATCCATAGATACCCATTTACAATCTGAATATATGCAAAATAGATGACAAATAGTTTGGGTCCCAGCAAGGAGCAAGAAGAAACATCATTTGTTGCTTTAATATTTACTAAAGATTTATATAACGCACTTACTATCTGTTCTATACATCATCAAATGTGCTGTTGACCAGGCTATGCAGGGTTCGGTTTGGAGCACACATATTGATTAGCTAAAGGTTAGCCCCATCTTCAGTTATTTCACATGCTTGAAATCTTAAACCTTGTGTACCTTCACAAGTGAATTAAGCTTTTCAACTGCCCAGTTTTTCCTTCTAACTGAGGTGAATGAAGGCAGATTATTGTTAATATCCTTGTAGTTTTATGACTGTAAAAATAAACATTACCTTTCCTTTTTCTATACTTCGGTAATAAATTTACCAAATTTCTCACTGATTCCACTTATTTACCCCTTTTTTCCTAAACTGCCTCTGCTGCTTGCTGATCATCAGCCACATCTAGGCCCATACATTCCCCCGTCACAGAGTGTCAGCCAAGAGAGACCATCATGGATGCAGCCAAAAGATTTTTTTTCTTCTTTTCCTCATTCTATTGTACCCAGCCAAACAGCTGTGGGTGGAACATACAATAGGGGTCATCAGTGCTTTCTGTCTGACATCCACAAGGCATTGATGTCAACTGGACTGCTGAGCCACAGGAAGAACCCACCGCCCCCTTCCTCCTCCGTTTCCACCAGGGAAATCAATTTGTGCTTTGTGACACTAAACATGCCATACCTCTCCTCTCCAGGCTGGTGTCCATCCTCCATGCGAGTGTCAATAATCACCCAAGTAATTACTCAAATTTTGGCTATCTGAGCAGTAGTGATGGTCTTATTCATTAATATAATAAAAATTCAATGCCTCATATACATTCTGTATGAGACGTTTCTATTTAAATCATGTTTGGTTTCATAGGAATTGTTACTTTAATATATGCATCAGGTTTTAGCTGTGCTATGATAGGTTGGTTTTTATTATAAAAATGATGTCATAGCTTTTTGAAAATGTCTGAAGAAGCAGCTCTGTAGTGCTGTGAAAGCACTAACGTTCTTTATTAAACTACATTGATTTTATTTCAATTGGTTGCCTTTGTTCCTGCCAGTTACTGGGTTTTTATATATTCATTGCTGCTATTCCATTTTTGGGGACTTTCTTCTGGTGATAAACAATTTATGTTGATATACATAATGTCTGTTTAACTGGCCACAGACATACAACTATAGTCAGGATATAAACAATTCATCTTGATATAAATATATATAATGTCTGTTTAACTGCCCATAAGCTTACAGCTAGGGTCAGGACGTAAACAATGCAAGTCGATATATGTAATGTCTGTTTAGTTCCCCACAGACTTACAGCTATAGTCAGGACATAAACAATTCCTGTTGATATATATATATATATATATATATATATATATATATATATAATGTCTGTTTAACTGCCCACAGCCATTGTCAGGACATAAACAAGTCTTGTTGATATATATGTCTGTTTAACTGCCCATAGACTTACAGCTAGGGTAAGGATGTAAACAATACACGTTGACTTTTGTAATGTCTGTTTAGTTCCCCACAGACTTACAGCTATGGTCAGGACATAAACAATTCATGTTGATATATATAACGTCTGTTTAACTGCCCACAGCTATGGTCAGGGCATAAACAATTCTTGTTGATATATACATCTGTTTAACTGCCCACAGCTATGGCCAGGACATAATTCTTGTTGATATATACAATGTCTGTTTAACTGCCCACAGCTATGGTCAAAACATAAACAATTCATGTCGATATATACAATGTCTGCTTGACTGCAACAGCTATGGTCGGGACATAAACAATTCATTTTGGTATATACAATGTCTGTTTAATTGCCCAAAGCAATGGTCAGGACATAAGTCTTGTTGATATATACAATGACTGTTTAACTGCTCACAGCTATGGTCAGGACATAATTCATTTTGATATATACAATGTCTGTTTAACCTCCACAACTATGGTCAGGACATAAACAATTCTTGTTAATATATACATTTATTTATTTATTTTATTTATTTTACATTTGTTTACCGAGATAGTCTGACTGGATACATGTCCATTTTCAGCGGAGGCCCGGGGAGAAAAACATCAAATAGACAAACTTACATAGATTACACAAGAAGTTGGATAACATTAGAAAATATAACATATAAAACAAAGCGATTATGTACAATGGCTTAGTAGTGTTCCTTAGTAGGGACTCACAATTGTCATGGACAGACACAATTAAAAGCAAGAGATGTCAGATTGGATATAGAGCTTGGTGACATACTTGCATGTTATGATATTTACAGATTATGCTATACAATGTCTGTTTAACTGCCCACAGCTATAGTCAGGACTTAACAATTATTGTTAATATATACAAAGCCTTTAACTGCCCACAGCTATGGTCAGGACATAAACAATTCTTATTGATATATACAATGTCTGTTTAACTGCCCACAGCTACGGTCAGGAAATAAATAATTCATTTTGATATATACAATGTCTTCAACTGCCACAGCTATGGTCAGGACATAAACAATTCATGTTGCTATATATAAAATCTGTTTAACTCCCCACACACTTACAACTATGGCCAGGACATATCCAATTCATGTTGATATATATAATGTCTTTTTAACTCCCCACAAACATACAGTTATGGTCAGGTCATAAACAATTCATGTTGATATATATAATGTCTGTTTAACTCCCCACAAACTTAGAGCTATGGTCAGGACATAAACGATTCATGTTGATATATACAATGTCTGTTTAACTGCCCACAGCTATGGTCAGGACATAAACAATTCATGTTCATATATATAATGTCTGCTTAACTTCCCACAGCTATGGTCGGGACGTAAACAATTTGCATCGATATATATACGTCTGTTTAACTGCCTTCAGCTGTGGTCAGGACATAAACAATTCATGCTGATATATATAATGTCTGTTTAACTGCCCACAGCTATGATCAGGACATAAACAATTCATGTTTATATATACAATGTCTAACTGCCCACAGCTATGGTCAGGACATAAACAATTCGTGTTGATAAATATATATATATATATATATATATATATATATATATATATATATATATATACACAATGTCTGTTTAACTACCCACAGTAGTGGTCAGAGCATAAACAATTCATATTGATATATGCAATGTCTGTTTAACTACCCACAGCTATGGTCAGGACATAAACAATTCACGTTGATATATACAATGTCTGTTTAACTGCCCACAGCTATGGTCAGACAATAACAATTCATGTTGATATATATAATGTCTAACTGCCCACAGCTGTGGTCAGAACATAAACAATTCATGTTGATATATACAACATCTGTTTAACTAGCTATGGTCAGGACATAAACAATTCATGTTGATATATATAAAATCTGTTTAACTCCCCACAAACTTACAACTATGGCCCGGACATATCCAATTCATGTTGATATATATAATGTCTCTTTAACTCCCCACAAACTTAGCGCTATGGTCAGGACATAAACGATTCATGTCAATATATACAATGTCTGTTTAACTGCCCACAGCTGTGGTCAGGACATAAACAATTCATGTTCATATATATAATGTCTGCTTAACTGCCCACAGCTATGGTCAGGATAAAAACAATTTGCATTGATATATACAATGTCTGTTTAACTGCCCACAGCTGTGGTCAGGACATAAACAATTCATGTTGATATATACAATATCTGTTTAACTGCCCACAGCTATGGTCAGGACATAAACAATTCATGTTGATATATATGTCTGTTTAACTGCCCACAGCTATGATCAGGACATAAACAATTTGTGTTGATATATATATATATATATATATATATATATATATATATATATATATATATATATATATACAATGTTGGTTTAACTGTTTAACTGCCCACAGGACATAAACAATTCATGTTGATATATATACAATGTCTGTTTAACTGCCCACAGCTATGGTCAGACAATAACAATTCATGTTGATATATATATATAATGTCTAACTGCCCACAGCTGTGGTCAGAACCTAAACAATACATGTTGATATATACAATGTCTGTTTAACTACTCACAGCTATGGTCAGGACATAAACAATTCATGTTGATATATACAATGTCTGGTTTAACTGCCCACAGCTATGGTTCACGTCGATATGCATAATGTCTGTTTAACTCCCTACAAACTTACAGGTATTGTCAGGACATAATTTATGTTGATATATACAACATCTGTTGTGTTTAACTGCCCACAGCTATGGTCAGACAATAACAATTCATGTTGATATATATAATGTCTGTTTAACTGCCCACATCTATGGTCAGGACATAATTCATGTTGATATATACAATGTCTGTTTAACCCACACAAACACACACACTCTCAGTCAGACGCATTTACACTCCTACAAACACTCACACAGAATCATGACTCACCCCCATCCCCATGGCACCACAGTACTTATCTGAACTATGAGTGCTCCCATAGGGGAGAATAAGATGACTGCTGCCTTTTGATGGTGTTTCATTTTTACTCCCAGAGTAAACTTTTATTCAGCAGAGCAAGTCATTGCTAAGCAAAGCAAACTGGGAGTCAAGTACATTTCCAGGGGAGATCATATGGATGATTAACATTACCCATTCCCCCTTGGACTGCTGTATTAGCATGCAGTTTCCCCTGCAAGACTGTTCTCTATAATGAAGTACCTGTGAGGTAAAAAACTCCATGGTAAAATGTTGTAGCATGGTGCACTGGTTCAACACTTATATTGTTACATCACAGCAAGAAGCTCTCAGGTTTGATTCTCCGCTGGGGTGACTTCTGTGCAGTGTCTAACTGTGTTTGTGTGGGATTCCTCCCTCTTTACAAAAACATGCACCTAGGGCATTTTTTCCCAGGTCTCTGCTGAAAAAAAAAGTCAGACTTTCCCCGGGAAACAAATGTTAAATGTATTGTATTACTATAATTTTAATAATATATCTATCTGTATATAATAGATATATTATTAATAATTAATAATGTAATATACTATAATAAAAATATAGTTAAAATATATCTATGAAATGGAAATTCTTTTTGTAGCATGGAAACCTTCCAAGATAAAGCTTCTGCACTGACTAACCTTTTTTCCCAGGGTATTTCCTTGTAACACATTAAAATCTTTATAACACATGACTGCAAGAAAAACATTTTAAAACTCTAATTTGTTTGTACTGCTGGCATCTGGTTAAGTACATATGAAGCCACAGCTGTAGCAGATAAAAGAGTTTGTCTATGGTGAACGCCTTTATACTTAATGAAAAGTTATCTGAATAAAGAACTGTAAAACATAATATTGCACAAAATTCTGCAAAAGACAATGAGCATTTCTGATCTGCTAGAAATAAATGATGCAGAAATATAAAATATATACTTCTTAACAACTGTTGTTCATTTTAGTCTGTGTTACTTTATTGTTTTTTTCATCTGAAATTTTTTTTTGGATTTATATAGAATGTGACCCTGCATGTGCTCAGGATGAAGACTGTCTGTCCTTTAATGATACCTCTAGGAATGAGACTATTTCAGGTTATTCCTGTGAATGTAAATCAGGACTCTACTCATACCCAGGTATGGTTGAAACTACTAATGAAATATAAACGTTTTCTGGAAGTTTGTTAACTTTTTACTTAGTTTGTTAACATAAAATGAATATTAAAGTTATCTGAAATGTTTTGGAAGCCTAATGCAGTGAAAACCAGATCCTCAAAAATGTATGCAATGAACAGTTTCTTAACTATGTAACTGATCAAAAATTTGAATGGAAGAGAATCTCTCAGTAGATATTTTACAGATACACAGAAAAGCTCTCTGCACTCCCAGTGTGTGATGATACACTTACATAAAATCCAAGATCATTGCTTCGAGTAACATAATGCATTTGTGACAAATGTGGAAGTTCTCCATTCATAAGTTTTCAACTGACAGTTTTTGCTATTAATTTGAATACGTTAAAGAAACGTGTTTGCAAGAAAATTAGTCTTCATATGGCATGTGCTCTACGAAATGTCACATCATCTTTTTTTAATGTAAGGTTTTACTGCATAAAACCAAAGTCTCACATACTGTAGAAATGTTTCTGAATCACAGCAGTTATATATTTATTTGTGTCCATTTATTTTTATTATAATACAGAGACAGAGTTTTAGCTCTACAACCTGATTCATTCACACAAGCCAAGCAATAACTATGTTTCCCAGTGGTATGAGAGTAACCTATATCGTCACACGAAACATCTACTTTTCGAATTATCTTTAGCATTGTTTTACAGTATAAACTTTTCAAAACTTTTCAAAACCTTTTATATATTCTTTAAACTAGGGAATGCCCTAAGAAGTTGACTGAAAATGACAGATAATCAGATGGATTTTATTTTATCATGGGTTGTGTTGCGCCGTCCATTGCATATTATCTCACTTCGGGTTATTCAGTTCCTAACCACATGGTTGTCTAATTACCAAAGATAGCACCAGCAGTACTGCAAAGTTTGGTAGGAAAATTGTTTTAGTTTTGATGTTTAGGATGCAGGCCTATCTGTATTTATTAATTTTATCTAGTTGAGTAGTCAGATTTTTTTTATCAAATCATTTTAACCAGTGTGCAATCCCAAAATATATGTTTAGTTTCAGCTAGTGCTGAGCAAGTTGACAAAATTGGCATCCAGCATGAGGTCAATTTAAATGTAGAGTTATAGCAATTCCAGTTAGTTATGAAATCACTTTGCTCTTGCCTGGTGAGATCAGATCATTGGACTGTCCCATTGGAAGATTCTGTCCCACCCAATCTCCCCCAACCATAATCAAGCTAAAAAACTTCTCAAAAGCTGACTACACCCTCCTAAGGGAGGGTATCTGTAGCTTAACACCAGCAACTGCTCCCCTCAGAGGATGCAGACAACTATGCTGAACAGTACGCCAATGCAGTATACAAGCACCTGTACAACTGCATGGACACAGCCATACCCAAGAGAACTAAAACCTGTTCCTCAGGGAAACACAAACCTTTTTGGTAGAATACTCTATCAACAAACTTAAAAACAAAAGGAAGGAGCTGTTGTCCAAGGGTAAAAAGGAACATATTCCAAATTGGAAAATCTTTCTCCTTAGCCTCAACAAGCAAATTAGATCTCTAGTGAAAGCCTACAAAGACAATTTTTAATCAAAACTAGCTTCTGAAACAAAGGGAAACTAGGAAACCTTCTTCAGTTAAGTCAGGAACCTCCATGGCAAAGCCCAGGTTTGTTCTGAATTAATACTTAGCAGTATCACTTACACCAATCCTGTTGAGTTACTGAACCTGCTAGCAGATGTTTCAGCACAAACACCCCCCCAAAGGCCCTATTGACATCCCTGATACTTGTCCACATCTCACATCTCTGTAGATCAAGTGTTAAAACCCTATCCAAGGCAAAGAACACAGCTTGCATGGGACCTGATAGTACCCCAGGCTGTATTCTGCACCACCTCTAGTAAGATCTGGCTTCACCATTGAGCACCCTATTCCAACACAGCCTAAGTGCAGGCTTCATTCTAGCAGACTGGAGAACTGCCATTGTCATCCCCTTGCATAAAGGTGGCGCCACTACTGACCCTGGAAACTATCACCCCATTAGCTTGACAAGTATGATCTGTAAATCCATGGAGCGTATTATTATGGATCTCATAAACAAGGACATAGGCAATCTCTAAGCACTTGACACCACCCAGCTCGGATTTGTCAAGGGCAGATCTTGCCTGTTGAACCTGGTTGACTTCATTGAGACTGTCAACAAGGCCCTGGATGAGGGAAACTCAGTGCATAGAGCTTACCTTGACTTGGCTAAGGCCTTTGACACAATCACCCACTCAGGCATCATCGAAAAACTAACACAACTTGATGTATATCCCTATCTCATCAGGTGGGTGGCCAACTGGCTCACCAATAGGACCCTCAAAGTCAAAATAGGCACCTCCACCTCTGACAGCAGACCTGTCACTAGTGGAGTTCCCCAGGAATCTGTCCTGGGACCCCTACTTTTTGGCATCTACTTCTCAGAGATCCAGGCAAAGACAAACGACCTGCGGCTGACCAAGTTTGTAGACAACTGTAAGTTGGGTGCTGTCATTGACTCCCCAAATGATGATGACATACTGCAAGAGGGTCTCACAGCAACTAATGACTAGTGCCAAAGTCATGGCCTCAAGCTAAATGCAAACAAAAATGTATCATCATACCATTCGGCAAACACATGGGCCCCTACTGATTATCACATCAACAGCAACCCCCTAAGCACACAACCTGTGGTGAGAGAACTGGGCACTCAGGTTGATAACAGCCTCACATTCGACCATCATGTAGCAGCAGTAGTCAGAAAAGCCTTTTACTTGACTCATCTCATAAGTAAAGGGATTGCATCCAGAAAAAGCGAGATTATTACCTCTCTATACTCCTCACTCATTAGACCAATAATTGAGTATAATGACACATTTGGTTTGTACCTCTCCAAACATTTTCACCAACTGGAAAGACCACTGAAATACCTCACAAAGAGAATCCATGGCCTCCAACACCTGTCCTATGTAGCAGGTTCAAATCACTATCACTCTGTTTGGTATCTGTAATACAGATTGCTCAACGGTGATCTGTGTCTCGCCTACAAGGCAATCTCAGACCCTGCCCTACTAGAGATGCTTCATATCTGTAAATCTAACTCCTCACACATTACCCACTTGAAAGGTCTGAATTTCATATGTGACATCAACAAAATCTGCTGGAGAGACAGGTTTCTCTCCCGGAGGCTGCACCCTCTTTGGAATGGACTTCCCATACATGTCAAACAGAGCACCTCGCTGACTGTCTTCAAGCCCAATCTTGATGATCAATTGGGAAACCACAAATTTGTCCCAGGGGTTCCACCTGTGTCCCTCAATGACAGGGCTGATAGGTGCTGACTGAGGTTTCTTTTTGGGAATAAACTCTGGGATAGACTTGTAAGGCCCAGCACCATTAGCCTAGTAACGTCCCATGATCCTATGATATACTAACATTTAGTTATTGGAATGTATTTATATGAGTTAATGCAGAAGCTCTCCCAATGTAAATTAATATTTTAGCTGTAGCTACCTGTGCCAGCAGGTGAAAATCTGCTGGGAAGCATGGTGGATCTTCTGGTTATGTCAGAGTATATAGTGCAAGTAATCTTTCAGCATAATTTAGACTTTATAATCCAGTACCCCTTCACTATTTTTAGCTCCATCATTTTGCTCCCCTGCCAGAGATTTAGCTAAATACTTCCCTTAATGTAGTTTTACTAAAAATTGTTAGGGCAGACATCTGGCTGTTTAGCATAACATTGGGGTTATTTAGTGGTTGACATAATCTAAAGTTTATTAAATACAGGGAGGCTGGCAAAAAAATTGTATGAGTTTATAAATAGCTTACATAATAGCTTATTTAATATATAATAGCCAGGTGGACACCCCTTCATTGGTCAGGTCTGACCATAAGCAAATCCCCCTTGACATCCACATCTCACCCCCACCCCGCAGTAAGGAAACCTCCTTAAAAACCTTCTCCAAAACCAACTTCATGCTACTGAAGTCAGAAGTGACAAACTTCATAACACCCACGCAGATGGGATCTGGAGGTTCGACTGCAGAATCTTACACTAAGGCACTGTACGAGCACATCCACCCGTGCATGAATAGTGCAATCCCAAATAGAACCAAGATGCTCTTCTCCAAAAAAAGGAAGCCAATCTGGTGGGCCTCTGCTATAAACAAACTATACAAAAGAAGGAAGAAACTGTTGCAGAAAAGAGGAAAATCCCAGAATGCAAAAAACTCCCTCACCAGCCTCAGTACAAAGCTGAGATCCCTCATAAAATCCTCAAACGCTAGTTATGAAAATAAAATTGCCAAAGATTCCAAAGACAACCACAAGGCATTCTATAGTTATGTCAAGAATCTAAATGGCAATACTCAGATCTGCTCTCAGCTACAACAGAATGGCATTAAATATACTGATCCCAATGATATTGCCAATATCCTGGCAGATCAGTTTAGTGCCAACTTCACCCCTCTGCACCCTCTAAAGGGCCCATCTCAATACCAAAAGATTGCCAAATTCCGATAATCACGGCCACACAGGTAGAAACCACACTCTCCAAAGCTAAGAATACAGCATCCATGGGACCAGATGACATTCCAGGTTGTGTACTACATGAACTACAAAATGAACTGGCACCTCACCTAAGTGTCATGTTTAATCATAACCACACCTCAGGCTTTGTGCCCACTGAGTGGTGCACAGCTACAGTTATCCCACTCCACAAGGGAGGATCTGCTTTGGATCCCGGGAACTACCGTCCCATCAGTCTGACAAGCCTGATCTGCAAGAGCATGGAACGCATTATCATGGAACTTATAAACAAAGACATTGGCAACCTTCAAACACTGGACCCCACCCAGTTTGGGTCTGTGAAGGGCCAATCTTGTCTCCTGAATCTGATTGACTTCTTTGAATCAGTCTCCAGAGCTGTGGACGAAGGTAAGGTGGTCCACACAGCCTATCTGGACCTCACCAAGGCCTACGACACCATTCCCCACTCTGGAATCATAGATAAACTTACTAAACTGGGCATAAATCCATATGTCACTTGATGGGTTGCCAACTGGCTTACTGACAGAACCCACACTGTAAAAGTAGCTGACTCCAAACCAAGCTCCAGATAAGTGACAAGTGGAGTACCTCAGGGTTCAGTCCTGGGACCACTCTTGTTTGGCATCTACTTCTCTGAAGTACAGGCCAACACTAAGGGACTATGGCTAACAAAGTTTGCAGATGACTGCAAACTGGGAGCCATTATTGAATCCCCAAATGATGTGGATATTCTACAAAAGCACCTTAGAGAAACAGATGCCTGGTGCCAGAGCCATGGGCTCAAGCTTAATGCCAAGAAATGTATAGTTATCCCCTTTGGAAAAAAACATGTATGAGTGAATTTCCACATAGGTGGTAGGACGCTAAACATCCAAAGTGTGATGAACGACTTAGAGACACAGGTGGATAGTGGTCTCATTTTCAATAACCACATCGCCAAAACAGTCAGGAAATCCTTCTATGTGGCACACCTCATCACTAAGGGCTTTTCATCCAGAAAAAAAGGAGGTCATTGTCTCACTGTACTCATCCCTCATTAGACGCATTATAGAGAATAATGCCCCATTTGGTGTGTACTTCACAAGACATCTGCAACAGCTGGAAAGGCCACAGAAATACCTCATTAAAGGAATCACAGGCATAAAGCGGATGCCATATGCTGACCGTCTAAAAAACTCCAGCTATACTCTGTGGCATATCATCTACTCAGAGGCAATCTCTGCTTAACATACAAGGCCATGTCAAACCCTAAGCTGTTGGACATGCTCCACTTAAAGAAATCCCTATCCCTCAGAGCCAAATGCTCCAGGGATCTAAAGCTTGTCATCACAATGAACAAAACATGCTGGAGGGATAGGTTCCTGACCCAGAGATTCCCCATACTCTGGAATAGACTGCCCATACATGTCAAGCAGAGCGCCTCATTGGCTCTCTTCAAAAGGAACCTTGATAATTGGATGGGAGATAGGAAATTCACCCAGCGAATCATGTCAGTCATCCTGCTAGACAGGGGCCCAGCAAAGTAAATATTGTGGGAAGAAATATCCAGGGAATTGTTATGGCTAGCCTTGCATAGGCCTTAGAGCCAATAGCCTAGTACCATTC
>NC_056726.1:1698583126-1698595626 GCF_019279795.1 Protopterus annectens | reverse complement strand
TCTAACTCCTACAACAATATTGCCAGATTTGCCACTGGAAATGCATTAACCAGCTAGACTGGCTTGAACTCCCTAACATGATAACTTATTCCCAACTCACCATTGCCCTATAATAATCTAAATTCTAAGTCCAATAACTTGTCAGGTGACAGCCTATTCTCCAACTTAACACTACTACCTTCTATCTTCTTACTGCTGAACTCTAGTGTATCCTTTCTCTAAATACTTACTATTTTATGTGTTTTATTATTTTCTAATGTGTTGGCCTCTACTGAAAATGGAAATATATCCAGTTGGACTAGCCCGGTCAACAAATGTAAAATAAATAAATAAATAAATAAATAAGTTTGATTCCAGATTTTTGAGGCAGGTAGTATGTTTATATACACATTCAGTAAACTATACTTACAATTCTTTTTTTATCTCCCTGTTTCCCTTTCCCTGATTATACATCCAGCTGTTCTTCTGCCAGGCTGTCGCAATGGGATCCTAGCACTTATAGTGGTCATCAGTAGTAACTTCCAATCTGTCCACAATTGCAAATAAACTTCACTGCACCAATCATGCTTTCGGCAGACTTTCCCCTAAACTCTGGGAATCACTTCCAACCTGTGTGAAGCCCACTCCTACAGAGAGTTTAAAGATTAGCACTGGAAGCACCTGCTTACACAAGCTTCATGTTAGAGCCACCAGTCCCATCACATCACACATTACTTTTCTAATCTATATACATGCCTTCATGTTCACTAATTCATCCCAGCAGTTTTGCTGAAATCTTTACTTACTCCGTAATCTGCCTTACCCCATCATCTTTTTTCTCCTCTTCTCTTTTTCCTTGCTCTCCCATTAGCATAATTAAACAAACTCAAAACAAATCCAAAGTAACAATATATGCACTACCTGCTCTTGTATCCACCTTGCATGTAATGTGCCTTTGAATTCCTCATGCCTAATGTTTGCATAGATCTACAAGACTGTATAGATATGCATCTCTGTATTACACTGTATGTAACTAACCCTTCTTGTTTTCATTATGATACACTCACCTGGGCTAGGCCTGTAAATGGTCCACAAAAAATGTGTAACACACCAATATACAAATATACAATACATGAGCACATATGTAAATAAATAAACACCTTGGGAGTGATGGGATCCCAAAGGAACACCAGCACTGGTGCAAAATAACAACACCTATAGTTTTTAATTTGTGTTTAGTCTGACTGACAATGTGTTATCATTAAATGTAGATATGTAATAAAATAGCTACATAGACATTAGTATATAACAACAAAATTATTCTAGTTTTTTGTAGAGAAAAATCACCATAATGATATCTGTTCATCAATCTATTATTCATTGATGCATTCATTCACCCATCCATCCATCCATCCATCCATCCATCCTGTCAGCTATTTTCTAATAACTTGTTTGGATGGGGACTTTAGTGGCAGCTAGCTAAGCAAGGCAGGTGGGACTTTTACATCCCAAAAACAATGTAGAAGTCAGTCTGCTGCACTTACAGGAGAAGGTGTGTTACTGTGAGATCCCCCCAGACTGCTGATCTTCTCATTGTATTACAGACAGTGAACCAGGCTAACCCCTGCCAATGCACCTTATTTGTGACATGCATATCAGTGATCAGCTTTTTAGTCATTACACAAAGCTCATGACGATAAGTAAGAATGGGGGCACAGATGGACTGACAGACTAAGAGCATTTTTCTTTGACTGGATTGTTGTTTCATCACTTACCCCATGACATAGGAATAGTGGTGGTAGGTTCTGACAAGTAATGGCTGTGTGCCTTCTATAGTACAGTTGGGTTTAGTCTGAAAAAATGTTGCATGGAGCTACAATGTAGATTATATACCTGCAAGTTGATTTGTGGTGGTCTGGCTTGGCATCAAGTGAGTGGCAAGAAAAAAAAATGGGACAGATCCATCAATGTATACTTTACTATATAGGTTCATAGGTTCATACTAGGCTATCTGCCCTAGGGCATTTATAAGCCTAGCCAGAGTGTGTGTGTGGCTTTCACCACCCCTTAGGATGAGAATACTATACCCATTAGTTTGCTGTGCCTCTGTCCAGCAGTGACACAGAGATGATTCCCAGGGTAAACCTACGATCTCCCATCCACTCATCAAGATTTCTCTTGAACAGAGTCAGTGAGGGGCTCTGCCTCACATGGACTGGGATTCTGTTCCATAGTGTAGGGAGTCTCTGGATGATGAATCTGTCCCTTCAGCACGTCCTATTTATATCCGTGTTGAGGTTTAAGTCTCTTGCTCTCGTGGCTCTGGTGGATTTGGATTTTTTGAGGTGGAGCATGTCCATTAATTCTGGGTTGGACATGGCCTTGTATGTCAGGCACAGATCACCTCTGAGCAGACGGTATGCGACTGAATAGAGCTGGAGTTTCTTCAGTCGGGCAGCGTATGACATATGTTTGAGCCCCTTTATCCTTTTGGTGAGGAACTTGGGGTCTTTCCAACTGCTGCAGGTGTCGGGTAAGGTACATTCCGAATGGGGCGTTGTACTCAATCATTGGTCTGATAAGTGAAGAGTACAAGGGTACAATGACCTCTCCTGATCTGGATGTGAATCCCTTCATGATCAGGTGGGCAATGTAGAAGGTCTTCCTAACCACTTTGGCAATGTGAGTGTCAAAAGAGAGGTTACTGTCAACTTGGGTCCCTGATAACTTCTTCCATGTTTAATGGATTACCACCTATGTGGTAATTAGGGGTTACCTTGTTTTTCCCAAAGGGTATGACTATACATTTTTTGGCATTTAGCTTAAGGCCATGGCTCTGGCACCAGTTATCCATTTCTATGAGACCTCTCTGGAGGATGTCTGTGTCTGATGGAGTGTCAATTATGTCGCCCGGTTTGCAGTCATCTGCAAATTTTGTCAGCCACAATCCCCCTATGTTTGCCTGCACTTCAGAAAAATAAATGCCAAACAAGAGGGGGCCCAGGACTGAGCCCTGTGGGACACTGCTCATGACCGGCTTAGAGTCTGACATGGCACCAGCAACTCTAACCCTGTGGGTTCTGTCCTTGAGCCAGTTTGCAACCCATCTTGTGACATAATGGTTTACATCTAAGCTGGTGAGCTTTTCTATGATGCCCAAGTGGGGTATTGTGTCGAACGCTTTTGCTAGGGCAAGGTAGGCTGTGTGAACTGCCTTACCCTCATCAATGGCCTTAGTGACTGTTTCGAAAAAGTTGACCAAGTTCAAGAGGCAGGATCTGCCCTTGACAAAGCCAAATTGGGTAGGATCCAGTGTCTGTAGGTCCCCAATGTCTTTATTTATGAGTTCCATTATGATCCTCTCCATAGCTTTGCAGACAAGGCTCGTCAAGCTTATGGGGCGGTAATTTCCAGGGTCCGTAGAAGCACTGCCTTTGTGGAGTGGGACCACAGTTGCCGTATGCCATTCTTTGGGTACGTATCCTGTAGTAAGGCTAAGATTAAACAGCAGCCTTATGTGTGGGTTTAGTTCCTCATTGAGTTCGTGTAGCACACAGCCGGGGACACCGCCTGGTCCCATTGATGCTGTGTTTTTTTGCTTTAGAGAAAGCAGCTCTCACCTGGGCATCTGAGATGTTTGGGAGGCTAGACTCTGGTGGGATAGATATTTCTCCTTTTGGGGGGGGAGGAGAAATTTGCACTGAACCTGTCTGCCAGTATGTTGGCAATGTCTGTGGGTTCAGTGATTTTTGTATCATTTTGGACTAATTCTGAGCATATCTGGGAGTTTCCACCCAGGTTTCTAACATAGCTAAAGAAGGCCTTATGATTGTCTTTTGTGTCTTTAGCGATTTTTCTCTCAAAGTTGGCCTTGGATGATTTTATGAGTGATCGTAGTTTTTTGCTAGTATTGCTCAGAGATGCCTTCCCTTTTAGGGATTTTGCTCTGTCATGTAGTAGCTTTCTCCTCTTGTTGTAGAGTTTGTTTATGGCTGGGGTCCACTAGACCGGGTGCCTGCCTTTGGTGGAAAGGGTTTTGATTTTATTAGGGATTGATTGATCCATACATTCCTGGAGGTGCTCGTAGAAGGCATTTGTAAGGGTTTCAGCAGCGTGGGTTGTGGTTTCCACTGGCTCGGGGGCCTTGAAGGATACCACTCCAGTCTTAAGAAGTGTGAAGTTTGCTTTTGAGAAGTTCTTTACTGTGGTCTTTTTTGCTGGGGTTGGGGGCGGGATGTGGATCTCCAGTGAGATTAATTTATGGTCTGATCTCACCAATGAGGGATATACTTCCGGTGTGGAGCATTTTGTCCCCATGTTTGTGATGATCAGGTCTAGTATATTTTCTCATCTTGTGGGAATGGTGACTAGTTGTTCCATAGCATTTGAGTTTATGAACTCCAGGAACCTTTCTGATAGGGTGTTGGGGCTTGAGTAATGTTCCCAGTCTATGTTTGGGTAGTTGAAGTCACCCAATATGATGGTGTTTGGAGAGACATTCATACTCTCCAGTGTCTTCAGGAAGGCTGTGTGGGTTTCCTGAGTTTGAGAGGGTGGTCTGTAGCATGCTACAAACTGTAGGGCAGTTTTACCTATGGTTAATTGCACCTGGATGGTCTCCGATGCATCGTGCGTTGCCACTAACCTGGAGGTGTGGGTATCCTTTATGAATATGGATACTCCCCCTCCTTTTGTGGTTCGGTCCGGAGTTTGGGGCCGGAATGCATGATATGAGGTATAACCTGATAGTGCTGGGGTGCTCTCAGGAGCCTTGAACCATGTTTCAGTCACAGCACAGACATCAATATTCTCCATACTGAGGAGGGCTTCGAGGGCGTGCATCTTGAGGTTTAGACTTCTAGCATTGAGCAGTATCACCCTTTTTTTTCCATTTTTGTTTTCTAGGGCAGTAGGTTTATCATTTGAGCCTTGCCTAAAAAAGGCACTATGGGGGTGGCAAGAGCCTTTGCCAATATCCGGAAGCCCAGGGGTGACAGGTGCAAGCCGTCCCTTGTGAAGCAGCGTGGCTTGTCAAGCATGTCATCCCAGGCAGACAGACATTGGATCCCCTTAGAATGACACCAGTAATTAGGCCAATTATTAAAGCTGATCATTTTGTCTCTGTATTGTGGCATCATTCTTGGTGAGGGTAGGATACTGCTCAGGGTCAGGGTCATACCGGCCTGGGCTACATAATCTGAGAGCTCCTCTATGTCTCTTTTCATGTAGTCCAGGGAGGTACATCTCAGGTCGTTCACACCGGCATGGACAATGACTGAGTCATACTTGTACTTGCTGTGGAGTGACCTGAGTGCTTGTGTTATGTGGCGGATTCTAGCGCCCGACAGGCAGCTTACAGTGATCTTTTCCTTGTTCAGTCTGGTGAGTGGGACATCAGTGTGTCTGACTATGGAGTTATTTGTTGCTTAATTTTACCTGTAGGCTAACACACTCAAGTGTGCTAGCCACTTAAAAGCATTTATAGCATTTACTGTCTGTTTTTTTTCCTTGTCTCTGTAAAAAAAAAAAAAAAAAAAATCTCTTGTTTTCCCACCTTACTGAACTAGAGTAGTCCAGTTTCAGAGTTGCTGATCCCTGGGCTTTGTTTTTAGTTCCTGTTACTGATCCATTGCCTTATTAGGAAGGAGGAAGTTTCTTTGCTTACCAGTGGGAGTGGGAAGCACTGAGCAGCCTTTTTGTCTGAATTGGTGAAGTTTCAGCCAGAAACTAGTAGTCTATTAGTCGTTTTGGGCCAATTCTAGCTCCTTTCAGCCCCTGCTATAAAACACGCTAAACACGTGTTTTCCAGCTTGTACCAACTCTGCACAGATCCTCGTGGTGGCCTGCAGAGTGATCCAAGCAGCAGAGAGCTAAAAGAGTGACTTTCTACCAGATATAAGTATTTTTGTGGTTCCCACTGTTATTAAGCTAGCGACTGCATTTCGCCTGTTTTACTGCTACTTTAAGTGATTTCTGCATTTTACACTGTTTATTGCACTTTAAGTTACTAATTGTTGCAAATTGTTTCTGTAGGCTACACACTAAAGTGCTTAGCCGATTTCATTTAGCATTTATAGCATTTACTGTCTGTTTTTCCTTATCTCTGTAATAAAACAAAAAAATATCTTGTTTTCCCACTTTACTGAACTAGAGTAGTCCAGTTTCAGAGTTGCTGATCCCTGGGCTTTGTTTTTAGTTCCTGTTACTGATCCATTGCCTTATTAGGAAGGAGGAAGTTTCTTTTACCAGTGGAAGTGGGAAGCACTGAGCGGCCTTTTTGTCCGATTTGGTGAAGTTTCAGCCAGAAACTAGTAGTCCATTGGTCGTTTTGGGCCAATTCCTAGCTCCCTTCAGCCGCTGCTATAAAACACGCTAAACTGTACTGCTGATCTAACCAGCATATCCTATAACTGAAAAGTTCATCTCTACTTGATTCCCAAGTAGACTATTCTCTATCTGTAAAGCCTAGCACTTACTCCTACAGTATTTGCACCTTGATAAAGCACTCTTATTATAGATAGTACCCCACCAGCCCAAAACCCACTTCCCGGAGTCCTTTGAAAGTTCTTTATCTACTACTTCTAGTATGTCGAGGGATCAGTTGCTAGTGTCCTCTCCAGCTCAACTGGTGAACCTGGGAATATTGAGGCAATGTTACAATTGCCTCATGTACACAGACAATCCTCTCCTTCTCCCACAAAACACAAATACATGCGAGAGATGCAACTATACGGCCAAACTGGAGGCTGAGCTCTCTCAACATAGGACTGGCAAGACCAGACAGGAGGAGAAGGCAACCACACACAATACATACCCAGTCACACATGGTACCATCACAACTTCAAATCATACACATACTCAGAGGCTCTGGTCAAAAATTTACCAAAACAGCAGAGGCCACCAAAGCAGACACCCAAACAACTACCACCTCACGACCCAACACATGCAACACATAGACCACACAGTCAGAGTGTCAAACAGTCACAGCCCTTAAGGCCAAACAAAATGCCAGACACACTTGTCATTGGTGATTCCATAGTCAGGCACACTGACGTCCCGCTCACCAGACTGAGTAAGGAGAAGGTCACAGTAAGCTGCCTGTCGGGCGCTAGAATCCGCCACATAACGCAAGCACTCAGGTCTCTCAACAGCAGGTACAAGTACGACTCAGTCATTGTCCACGCTGGTGTCAACGACCTGAGACGCACTCCTTGGACTACATGAAAAGGGACATCGAGGAGCTCTCTGATTATGTAGCCCAGGCAGGTATGACCCTGACCTCGAGCAGTATCCTACCTTCACCTAGAATGATGCCACAATACAGTGATAAGATGATCAGCTTTAATAATTGGCTTAAATTCTGGTGTCATTCAAAGGGGATCCAATGTCTGTCTGCCTGGGATGACATGCTGGACAAGCCACGCTGCTTGAGGACGGCTTGCACCTGTCACCCTGGGCTTCCGGATATTGGCAAAGGCTCTTGCCACCCCATAGTGCCTTTTTAGGCAAGGCTCAAATTCTAAACCTACCACCCTAGAACACCAAAAAGGAAAAAACTAAGGGTAATGCTGCTCAATGCCAGAAGTCTCAATCTCAAGATGCACCTTTCGAGGCCCTTCTCAATATGGAGAACATCGATGTCTGTGCTGTGACAGAAACCTGGTTCAAGGCTCCTGAGAGCACCCCAGCACTAACAGGTTTCACCTCATATCCGTTCCGGCCCCAAAATCGGACAACACCAAGAAAGGAGGGGGTGTCCATATTCATAAAGGACACCCACACCTCAAGGTTGGTGGCAACGCATATGCATCGGAGACCATCCAGGTGCAATTAACCATAGGCAAGACTGCTCTGCAATTTGTAGCATGTTACAGGCCACCCTCTCAAACTCAGGAACCTCACATGGCCTTCCTGAAAACATTGGAGGGGATAAATGTATCTCGAAACACCATCATACTAGGTGACTTCAACTACCCTAATATAGACTGGGAACACTACTCAAGCCCGAACACTCTAACCCAAAGATTCCTGGAGTTCATAAACTCAAATGCCATGGAACAACTAGTCACCATCCCACAAGAGGTGAAAACATACTTGATCTCATCATCACGAACATGGGATCAAAATGTTCAACACCGAAGTATACCCTCACTGGTGAGATCAGATCATAAACTAATCTCGCTGGAGGTCCTCATCCGCCCCACCTGAAACAAAAAGACCACAGTGAAAAACTTCTCAAAGCCGATTTCACACTTCTAAAACTAGTGTGGTCTCCTTTAAGGCCCTGAGCCAGTGGTAAACATTACTCAAACCGCTGAATCACTTACAAATGCCTTCTACCAGCACCTACAGGACTGCATGGATCAGGCAATCCCAAACAAAACTAAGACTCTCTGTACCAAAGGCAAGCGTCCAGTCTGGTGGACCCCAGCCATAAACAAGCTCTACAACAAAAGGAGGAAGCTACTACAAGATAGAGCAAAATCCTTGAAAGGTAAGACACCTTTGATCATTATAAGTAAAAACTAAGAGCTCTCATAAAATCATCCAAGGCAAATTTTGAGAGAAAAATCGCCAAGGACTCTAAAGACAATCATAAGGCCTTCTTTAGCTATGTTAGAAACCTAGGAGGAAACTCCCAGATATGCTCAGAATTAGTTCAAAATGATGTGAAAATTACTGAACCTACACACATTGCTAACATACTGGCTGACAGGTTCAGTGCAAACTTCTCCCTCCCCCAAAAGGAGAGATATCTATTCCAGAGGATTGTAGCCCCCAAACATCTCCAACGCCCAGGTGAGAACTGCCCTCACTAAGGCAAAAACACAGCATCCATGGGACCGGATGGTGTCCCCGGCTGTGTGCTTCATGAACTCAACGAGGGAATTAAACCCACAGTTAGGACAGCTGTTTAATCTTAGCCTCACCTCAGGATACGCACCCAAGGAGTGGCGCGACGCGACTGTGGTCCCACTTCATAAGGGCGGTGCCCACAGACCCTGGAAATTACCGCCCATTAGCTTGACAAGCCTTATCTGCAAAGCCATGGAGAGGATCATAATGGAACTCATAAATAAAGACATAGCGAACTTGCAGACTTTGCATCCAACCCAGTTTGGCTTTGTCAAAGGCACATCCTGCCTCTTAAACTTGGTTGACTTTTCGAGACAGTCACCAAGGCCATTGATGAGGAAAGGCAGTCCATACAGCCTACCTCGACCTGGCAAAGGCCTTCACACAATACCCCAGTCAGGTAGGATCGAAAAACTCATCAGCTTGAATGTAAACCCATACATCACAAGATGGGTTGCAAACTGGCTAAGCGACAGAACCCACAGGGTCAGAGTTGCTGGAGCCATGTCAGACTCAAAGCCTGTCACAAGTGGTGTCCCACAGGGCTCAGTCCTGGGTCCACTCTTGTTCGGCATCTACTTTCTGAAGTACAAGCAAACACAGGAGGGTTATGGCTGACAAAGTTTGCAGATGACTGCAAACTGGCCATAGTCGAAACACATCTGACACAGATATCCTCCAGAAGGGCCTCACAGAAACGGATAACTGGTGCCAGAGCCATGGCCTGAAGTTAAACGCCAAAAATGCATAGTCATACCCTTCGAAAAACAAGGTTACCCTAGCTACCATATAGGTGACAATCCACTGAGCACAGAAAAAGTCATCAGGGATCTGGGGACCCAAGTTGACAGTAGTCTTTCGCTTGACACTCATGTTGCTAAAGTAGTTAGGAAAACCTTCTATATCGCCCACCTGATCATGAAGGGATTCACATCTAGATCAAGGGAGGTCATGGCGCCCCTGTAATCATCACTAATTACACCTATGGTTGAGTACAATGCCCCGCTCGGAATATATCTGACCAGACACCTGATGCAGCTTGAAAGGCCCCAAAAGTTCCTCACCAAAAGGATAAAGGGTCTCAAAATATGTCTTATGCTGCCCGACTGAAAGAACTCCAGCTTTATTCAGTCTCATACCACTTGCTCAGAGGTGACCTGTGCCTGACATATAAGGCCATGTCAAACCCAGATTTGATGAATATGCTTCACCTCAAAAATCTAGATCCTCAGAACCACAAGGGCGAGACTTAAACCTTGACACGTTATAAATAGAACGTGCTGGAGGGACAGATTCATCACCCAGAGACTCCCTATGCTGTGGAACAAAATCCCGGTACATGTGAGGCAGAGCACCTCGCTGGCCTTGTTCAAGAGGAATCTTGACCAATGGATGGGAGATCGCAGATATACCCCAGGGATTACTTCAGTGTCACTGCTTGACAGAGGCACAGAAAAATGATAGGCATAGTTTTTATTCAACTAAAGGGGTGTAAAGCCACATAACTATGGGCTAGGCTTATAAATGCCCTTGGGCAGATAGCCTAGTATGAACCTATGAACCTATGAACCTATGAACCTATAACAAGTGTGTCTGGCATTGTGTTTTGCCTTAAGGGCTGTGACTGTTCAGCACACTGACTTTGAGAACTATGTGTTGCATGTCTTATGTCTTGAGGTGGCAGTTGCTTGGGTGTCTGCTTTGGAGGCTTCTGTAGTTTTGGTAGATTTTTGATCAGTGCCTCCGAGTATGTCTTTGTGTGTTTATGTGTTTGTTTTGCAGTTGTGATAGTTCTATGTGAAACTGGGTTTGTGGTGTGCATGGTTTCCTTCTCCTCCTGTCTGGTCTTGCCAGTCCTGAGTTGAGAGAGCTCAGCCTCCAGTTTGGCTATATAGTTGCATCTCTCACATGTATTTGTGTTTTGTGGGAGAAGGAGTGGGTTGTCTGCGTACATGAGGCAATTGTAACATTGCCTCAAGATGCCCAGATTCACCAGCTGAACAGGAGAGGACACCAGCAACTGACCCTTCGACATGCTAGAAAACGTGAAAAAGTTTGCTGTGTAACTGAGTCAGAAGGGACCTATAGGGAAATGGGTACTCAAGGGGATTCTTGGCTAATGTAGTATTTCGTTTAGTATATAAGTACTTTACCTATATAAAAATGCTTTAGGAGCAAGTGCTGAGCTTTTGAGATAGAGAATAGACTGTTTAGATTGCAAGTAGAGAAGTTCTAAGGGAAAAATTGAAGAGCAGACTTTACGGAGCCAGAAATAGTTTAACCTTGTTTAACCAGCGCTGCCCGATGGTGCTCTATGGGCAACTCCGCGCTAAATCACACAAAAGCGCGCTAAAACGGGCTTTATAGCAAGGGGTTGAAAAGCGCTAGGAATTGACCCAAAATGGCCAATAGACTACAAGTTTCTGGCTGGAACCACTCCTCTAGGGACAAATAGGCTGCTCAGTGCTCCTCACTCCCACTGGTGAACAAAGAAGCTTCCCTTTATCCAAATAAGGATATGGAATAGCACAGGAACCAAGACAAAGCCCAGAGATCAGCAAACTCTGAAGACTGGACTATTCTAGTTCAGTAAGGCGGGAAAACAAGATATTTTTTTTTTTTTTTTTTGCAGAAAACAGAGGAAAAACAGACAGTAAATGCTATAAATGCTTTTAAACGACTAGCGCACTTGAGTGTGTTAGCCTACAGATAAAATTAAGCAAACAAATAACTTTTTTAAAACTGCAAAACAGTTAATCAACACAAAAACAGTTTAAATAGAATGCAGAGCTGTATAAACAGGTGAAAATGCAGTCGCTAAGCAGTAAATAATCAAAAAGCCAGAAAAAAATACCTAAATCAGGAAAAAGTCACTCTTTTGCTCTCTGCTGCTTGTAGAACTCTGCAGTACACCACGAGGAGTTGTGCTGAGTTGAATACAAGCGAAAAAGCGCGCTAAAGTGGGCTTTATATCAGGGGTTGATAACATTAAATGATGGCATATTGCCTGACAGTTAGTGCAGAGGATTAAGGCTCCCACCTATCAATGAGCTCCATCCTGTATGTGGGATACTGGATTTAATTCCTTCCCCTTGCTTTTACCTATTTTATGGCTCTGAGCAAGTCACTTAACCAGTTAGTGCTTCTGGGTTGCCCTGGAAAGAGGAACTTTTGTCCACTGAACTAATCTGTTTAACAAATGAATAAATTGCATAAATAATAAATCCATCTGCTGCAAAAAGTATTTAAATATTAAAAACTAAATATTTTCTTATAAAATCATCAGATTTTGATGAAGTAATTACCATTTATAATTAAAATGCAGTTTTTATACTTGATATTATCTGAAATCACAAAGCAAACTGACTCCAGTTATTGTATTGATTGCATTACATTTTGTAATTAAATAACTTTATTTTAAATCTGTGTGTATCTTTAGCTAGTGCTGTGAAAAAAAGACAGTCATTTAATCTCTATTTTATAACAATGTAGCAATGTTAGGAACACTTCTTTCCATCTGAGTTTTACATACATGCAAATCAATGAGTGTGTGTGCATGTGAAAAACACTCATTTGTTTGACTAGTAGTCACTAGTAAATCATATCCACACCTAAATCTAGAAATTACATTTCAGAAAAGTTGTCGTTTTGATTTGCTCATCCTC
>NC_056726.1:1698432203-1698582626 GCF_019279795.1 Protopterus annectens | reverse complement strand
ACAGGAGGGATTTTCACCATTAATGGTATTCCAGTCTATATTAAAGTCACCCAGAATTATAGTTTCTTGGGGGTAGTTAGTGGAAACCCAACTGAGAAAGTCTTCTAAGATATGTATATTGTTGCCTGGTGGTATATACATACAGATGATGTAAAGGGCTTTTTGTGCATTTAATTGGAGTTTAGTGATGATGGCTTCAGCTCTAACATCCTGGGTTGGACAGGCTGGGAGGGTGGAGATGCTAAGATGGTTCTTAAATAGAATTGCCACAACACCACCTTTACGTTTAGAACAATCAAGCCTATATAAATTATAGCCTTGGGGTATAATCTCAGTGTCTTTGGTGGCTGGCTTTAGCCAAGTCTCTGAGAGGCACAGAATATCAAAGTGGTGAGTATCTAAGAGGGCATGTAAGTAGGGTACTTTGTTGTTTACACTTCATATATTTAGATGTCCTATGAGTGGGGTGTTATTGAAGTTAGGCCTAGATACTTGAGGGGAGGGATATGTAGGGCCAGGGTTGGGGTGAATGTCACCGTCTTGTAAGGTAGGAGTATTAGGTCTGGATATGAAGTTGCTTTTAAGAAGGGTTAGTTGTTTCAATTTTTTATCAGAGGGTAAGGCATAGGTGAGGTGAGAGTGCCTATGGAATTTAGGAAGGTGATAGCTAGGGGTGGAAGTAGAATTTAAGAATGAGGTAAGAGAAGTGTGGATGATGGATGTATGTTTATTTGTATAGTATGGCTGGTTTTTAAGTGGGTGTTCAATGAAGGTAAGAAGGTAAGAAGAGTAAAGGGAGGTAGAGAGTAATGCTAAGAATATCAACATGGTAGGTAAGTATGGAGTCATATTTACAAGAAGTGAGGTAAGGGAAGTTATAAAGTAATGGTAGAAGAAAGGGTAGGAGAGGTGGAGTTATAGGTATAATGCAAAAAGAAAGAAGGAATGAATAGTAGGAGGAGCTGTAGGGGTGTGAAAGGAGATACAAAGTAGAGGGATAGGTGTAGAGAGTGGAAGTTTATGGGAAAACACTTAGGAGTAGTCCCTCCAGTCTGGTGAGGGGGGGATGTCTAGCCACCCCACCACCTGTGGCAAGCTGCTGCCTGTGGATATCTGACGCACGCTGACGGACATTTCTAAATAAATCACTGCAGTGATGGCGTACCTGCTCATATGTCCGGCTATGTGTGCCTATGTCATTTACCTGATGGACCAGGTCTTGCCACAGTGCAGCCCTCTCCTGCTGGTTCTGGCTGGTGCAGGAAAAGAGTACAGCGAAATCCCGCACCAGGCTCTGGTGTATCTCCTCCTCCTCTGCAGTGGAGTAGACAGGGTTCTGCTGGTGAACCATAGCCCTGAAAAGAAGAAGGAAAATATGTCAGCAATATCTGTCAGCAAACTATGGCACACATAATACACATAATACTCGACTGCAGTGATATAACTTAAGCACCATATATAGCATCTGTCTGTCTATTGGAGGATACACATGTAAATGACCAAATATCAGTGCTCATCCGACAACTGTGCAACAGTACCTGGCACACTCCATACGACAGACTAGTATACTGCAGCAGTCAACACACTTTTTCAGGTACAATACACAACCTCACACTGGGGGTTTGTATCAAGGTACTGTATGGGGAACATTATCAGCCCATGCACTGCACACAATGCATGTTACATATTTTACTGGTAATGCACACTACTCTTACTTGCCATAACCCTACCTACATCACAGTGACATACAGGGTAACACAGCACAACATATGGCAATGTAGTATGTGTTGATCGCGATACCTCACACACCTGTCTCTGGCCTCACACAAAGGACACACACTACCATGACAGACAGACAGTCATGGTGAGCAATCACACCAGTACACAACATGCACCCAGTCACTAGCACACTCATTCCACCTCACATATTCCGTTTGCAATGTGTTCATGGGTGTGCATTGTGTCTTAGGTAGGTAGTGTGCTTTTGGCCCTGGGCCTACAGCAGCATACTGTTATGCTACCCTGCCCCTTATGACACATGTGTTATGATTGTACCTGCTCCTTACAAACAGTTACACAGGGTAACTCATATGGCATATTACCTATCTGCATAACATTCAGCAGGGGTATGTCTGACATCTACTCATGGGGAGCCTTGCTTCTTAATTCTGTGTGGTCTACTACAGGGTATGTCATATCTGTGGGTAGGGTCCTGTACCTCCACCATGTGCTCTATACTGCAGTGACAAGGACGACAGACATAGGTAATTTGTGTTGTGGATGTTGGAGGTGTTACCATGGTTGTTAGACAACTGTCATGGGTGTGCCCGAACTATGTATATCCAGCAGTGGTAACCTCTATGTAGGTAGTCTGTGTGCGCTCTGTGGTGTTTGAGTGCATTGACACAGTTACTTGCATATGTCTGTGTCCTTCTCCATATCTGTAGCTGTCATGGGAGGTACATACCATGTAGGACATTGTGGGGTGTGGAGGGGTACAGTGACCTACATGTCCATGACTGACACAACATGTCCGCTGACACATTCCATGTACAGGTATTACAGGACTAGTGTGCCACTGTGTATATCAATGTGGAGCCTATTGTACACTTGTTGCCCCTGTTCCCCCCCTGACACATGCAGTGGTGGGCAGGCATGTACATATATGGTGGTTACTGGTGTCAGTGTTTTTGAATGGGGTATGGTACTCCAGTATCCACACTGGTGTTCACTCCATGCCTTTGACACCAGGCACCTGTTGCAAGACATCTTCACACATGTGCCTCACACAGTCTATTTATATATGTATATATATATATATATATATATATATATATATATATATATTGATATATTTATATCTGTATATATATATATATATATATATATATATATATATATATATATATGTTTGTATACATGTATATAAAATATGTATATATAGATGTAGATGTATACATATAGATGTGGGGAGAGAGGGGGAGAGAGTGAGAGAGAGACACAGGGAGAGTGAGAGTGTGATGGAGTGGGACAGAGAGAGAGAGATAGTCATATACAGACATATCTGTTGTCAGTCAGATCTATCTGTATATGTATATGTCTCTACAGATGTCTGTATATGTATATGTGTATTACATATATCTGTACGTACATATTCTACCAATCTTGATGTCTGTGCAGTAAGTGAGAACCTGGTTCAAGACTTCTGAGAGCACACCAGTGGTACCAGGCTATACCCCATATCATGCTTTTTGGCCCCAGGACTCAGGACAAAACAAAAAGGGAGGGGGTGTGTCCATATTCATGAAGGACACACACACCTCCAGGTTAGTGGCAACACATGAAGCATCACAGACAATCCAGGTGCAGATAACCGTAGGCAAACCTGCTATACAACTGGTTGCATGTTACAGACCACCCTCCCAATCTCAGGAACCACAGTCAGCCTTCCTGAAAACATTGGAGGATATGAATGTCCCACCACACACCATCATATTGGGATACTTCAACTACCCTAACATACACTGGGTGCATTATTCTACCCCAAACACCCTAGCCCAAAGGTTCCCGGAATTCACTAAGTCAAATGCAATGGAACAGCTAGTCACCTCTCCCACAACAGGAGATAATATACTATACCTGATCATCACAAACATGGGGACAATGTGCTACACTCCGGAAGTATACCCCTCACTAGTCGCATCTGACCACAGACTAATCCCCCTGGATATACATATCCCACCTCCCCCACAACACAAAAGACTACAGTGGGAAACCTCTCACATGCTGACTTTACACTTTTTATAACTGAGTTGGTATCCTTAATGCCCACTGGGCCAGTGTAAACCACTTCCCACAATGCAGACACCTTCACATATGCTTTCTACGGACATCTCCAAGAATGCATGGATCATGCAATCACAAATGAAACCATGACCCTCTCCACCAAGGGCAGGTGTCCTGTCTGTTGGACCCCAGCATTGAACAAATTGTATAACAACAGAAGGTAGCTACTGCACGGCAGAGCATAATTCCATAGAGCTATGGCATCTCTGATCAGCAGTAGTAGAAAGATACGTTTTGTTGTACTAACATGCAAGGCCAACAATGAGAGGGATATCGCTATGAACACTACAGATAACCACAAGGCCTTCTTCTGCTATGTTACACACCTGGGTGGGAACCCTCGGTTATGTTCACAGTTAATTCACAGTGACAAACGCTACACTGAACACACAGATAATGCCAACATTCTGGCAGACAGGTTCAGTGCAGATTTCTCCCCCCCTCACCAACACATGAGGAATTACTTATCCCAGCTGACTGTAACCTCCCTGTCATCTCAGATGTCCAGCTGGGAACCACCCTCAGCAAAGCTGTAAATACAGCATCAATGGGACCGAACGGTATTGCAGGTTGCATGCTACGTGAACTGCAAGAGGAGCTACACATGCACATTAAATGCTATTCAGCCATAGCCTTACTACAACATATGTACCTGGACACTGGCATACAGCAACAGTAGTTTCACTCCACACAGGAGGCACCTCTACAGACCCTGGTAACTACCGCCCCATAAGCTTAACCAGCAACACTATGGTAAGGATCATTATGGTACTCATACACAGAGACATTGGGGACTTAGACACTTGATCCCACCCGGTTTGGCTTTGTAGTGGGCAGATCCTGCCTTATGAACCTGGTTGATCTTTTCAAATCAGTCACTAGAGCCATTGACGAGGGCACAGTGGTCCATACAGCCTACCTGGACTTGCCTACGGCTTTCGACACAATACCGCACTCTGGCATCATAGACATGATCAACAGATGAAATGTAAAACCATATGTCACAAGATGGGTTGCAACCCGGCTAACGGATAGAAACCCTACAGTCAAACTCACTGGTGCCATGTCAGACTCAGAGCCAGTCACTAGTAGTGTCCCACAGGGCTCTGTCCTGGGACCGCTCATGTTCGGCATATAATTCTCAGATGTGGAAGCAGACATGGGAGGGTAGTGGCTGACAATGTTCAAAGATGACTGCATACTAGGTGCCATAGTCGATACACCAGCTGACACATACATCCTACTGACAGGCCTCATGGACACCAACAACTGGTGCCAGAGTTATGGCCTTAAACTGCATGCCATGTAATGTATCTTCATACCCTTTTGGACGGACAAGGTACCCACATATTATCACATAGACAGTAACCCACTGAGTACAGACAAAGTAATCAGAGACCCGGTGACACTGATCAATGCTGACCTCTCATTTGACACCCACGTTGCCAAAGTGGTTGGATAGACTTCCTACCTTGCCCACCTTATCATGAAGGGATTCACATCCAGATCAAAAGGGTCATTGTACCTCTATACTCCTCCCTTATCAGGCCCATGACTGTGTACTATGCCCCATTTGGTATGTACCTCACCTGGCACTTGCAACAGCTAGGGGAACCCCATAAGTATATCACCAGGAGGATCAAGGGTCTGCAACAACTGTCATATGCTGCCAGACTAACGTAACTCATGCTCTATTCCATGGCATACTGCCTACGTAGGGGTGATCTGTGCCTGATGTAGTAGGCCATGTCCAATCAGGTATTGATGGACATGTTCCACCTCATACAATCCAAATCCATCACAACCACAACAGCTACGGATTTAAACCTCAGCACACATATGAATAGGACATACTGTAGGGACAGATCCATCACTAAGAGGCTTCCCATACTGTGGAACAGGATCCCAGTTCATGTTAGGCAGAGACCCTCACTGACACTCTTCATGTGCATTCTTGACGAGTGGCTGGGTGATCATAGGTTTACAGCAGGGGTCATCTCTGTGTCACTACTAGACAGAGGCACAGTAAACTAATGCTATTATGTAGGGGGGTCTTCACTGTGTCACTACTATACAGAGGCGCAAGTTTCTAAATCTATTCTATACACTGTCTGCAGATAGCCTAGTACTAAACTATGACACTGTGAAACTATATATGTCTATGTATTTCTACATCCCTTTCAATCTATGTATACACATATGCATATTATATATATATATATATATATATATATACATATATATATATATATATATATATATACATATATACATATATATATATATATATATATATAGATATATATATATATATATATATATATATATATATATATATATATATATATATATACTCCTTTTTAGTTCCACATATGTATACACACAGTAACGTACTGCTGAACATCCATTACTGTACAACCTACTTGTACATTGCATTACAACCTACATTGCTATGTGCACATAGCTACCGTCACATACATATGTATGTGGAGCCTTCAGTGACAGTTGCAGTATGTCCCCGGCCCTATGCACATCCTCATATACATAGATACAGACCAATATCACATCTGGAGGGTTCACAGTATGTAGAGTATTATAGTAGTACTTTACATTACCTGTGTTTGTTGCAGCTGTTTGCGTAGGCTTGCAGTTACTTGGCCTGCTGTCAGCCTCTTTGTTTTGTTGTTACAGGGTTTTTTTTTTCTTTCTTTCTTTCTTTTTTTTTCTCTCTCTCTCTCTCTCTCTCTACCTCCAGCGGGTGCAATGAAAGTATTGCATGTGTGGACTGGGAGTACAGGATGCTTTTGTAGGTATCTGCACATGTCCATGTGATGGCCTCTGCACCAATTGTTAGCCAGCATTTACTAATTGCATGCAGCCTGTTGTGTAGTGATTGCAGTTTGTGAGTGTAAGGGTTGGTATGTCTCTCATATTTCAGGCTGTGTTGTAGACACTGCAATGCATGTTGTTCTGTAAGCTGAGTATTCCTTCCTCCAGTGTCCTCTTCTCTGTGTGTATGTAAACTGACACCTACGACTAGTAATACTGTGTATATGGGTGTGTGTGCTTTCCTGTGGGGATTGTGGTGTAACTGGTATATAGCAGTGGCTCTTGCAATCTGTTGCTATGGCTTCAATATTTGGCCTTTACATTCACTCTTTGTATGCCTGCTAGGTGTCTTTCCTGTAATGTGTTGTTATGGCTTTCCTATTTTCCATTTACATTCACAGCTTGTAATGCTTGCTAAATCTGTTTGGGCAGCAATTCCCTATGTGTTTGTTGTGGTAGGGTGCTACTGCATGCAGTGTGGACTGGCCATGGTGTGGGCCTTGACACTTACAAGGGTATTTGATCATGCTGCTGAGCAGGCCTCAGATAATCTCTGGAGCATCTTTTATCAGCCTCATGGAATGGTATATAGCAGTGGGTTACTCCAATGACATATTCTGATATTCTGCAGTTGTGACTGTAGGTTATTTCAAGCATATGTATTAGTACACCATTTGGACGTGCAGGTGGTGCATACCTTCAGTCAGTCATAGTTACCATCGCATGTGTAGTTACACCTTTCTGCCTACTGTTAGTACATTTGACAGGATGTCAGTGGGGCACAGTTGACATTTGTTTTCACATTAGGGACATCCCTGTAACTCAGTCACAGTTGCTATGTCTGATATCTTAACTATTCAACTATGGCAGTGTTTATCCTGCTCTGAGTATGTGTGTGGCTTGCCAAATGCTACTGTGACATTATTACCTAGTAACTACCAACTAGCATGACTGTTTCTCAGCACACAGTACTATTTTACAAATCCACTAGATTTGACAGTAAATATATATGACATGCTTCATGTACTAGTCTTGCTATATTCCCTTTACATTAATTCCTACTATTTCATGATATATTTCTTTCAGCACAATACTCTTGTATAGCAGTCATGGCTTAGTGGTAAGTCATGCAGACTAGTGTTTCCAAGATCCTGGGTTTGAGACTGACGGAGGTATTTTATTTTGCTGCTGAGAAAACTACAGGCCCTGTCATTCAGAGTGACTAAGGCACTTTTAAGCAGTTGTAAGCGGGTTAGCGCTGGTTTGTGCGGAGGTCACGCATGCGCACTGTCGCTTAGCTTCGTGCACACACGCTTAGCTAAGCGCACAGAAGCGCACTCCCGCTTACTACTGCTCAGAAGTGCTTACTCTCGCGCACACCCGCGCTATTTTCTTTTAAAGAAATGAAAATGGGGAGATAGGAAAGTGGTGAAAAAGGGGGCACAGAGAGGGTAGGACAGTAGGAAAACAAGCTCAGGGTTTTGCAGGAGGGATGTAGGAAAGGCCCATAGCTGCCCATTTCTTCGTCAGCAACAGCTGTGCATATGTTTGTAATTTGGTGTGAAATTCGAAACCTTCCACCCCTGAGAGAGGTGTGAGGACAACAATAATATTTGTTGTACAGCCAATTGTAATTGCCATTTTACATGTCCAGCAGACATGTGTGCAAAATGGGCAGCTATGTATGGGGCATAATTTTTTTGTGGGTACAGAGTGCCCTTTTTTTTTTTTCAGGTGAGAGTGGTATGTCAGGTACAGGAAGACGATATAGCTGGGGAGGTAGGTAGGGGAGGTTAACAGACAAGACAAAAAAGATGCATACAGGGGTGGTGTATGACACATGTGGGGGGGGTTACACAATTGACTGGGACGGATGTTTGGATATCTCGAGCCCATGAGCCCACTGATGGCAACAGTGGAACTGAGATCCCCCCCATGGGCAGTTGCCACTGTGCCTTCACTGCCCAGGACGGGGCTGTGCTGGGTGCTGTGTAGGCCGGGCAACAAGCACGCCGGTGAGTTGTGCCACCCATGCCTCAAGTTTGCGTAGGGGCCCAAGCACAGCGTGCCGGATCTCCCTACGCACCACAGTCCGGACACTACGGAGGATGAGTGGATGTTCTCCTCTGGCCACGCTTGCAGAGGGGGGATGAGCCCCATCCCCTGCAGTGCTTTCACCCGCAGGTTGCACAGGGCAACCGGAGGAGGGTCCAGCCTGGGCACCACTGTCAGGTGCACTCGCCAGCTGAGGTGGAAGAGGTGGGTCCGCTAGAACCCGCCTTCCCTGTCATCCTATGTTTTGCATTATTTTATGACAGTTTGGGTTAGTAACGTACAATACCATTCACAATTAGTTGTAACAGCATGCATTAGTATTGCCATTAACCAAACACCCATAAATTCAAGCCACTGAACAGCAAGCATAACACATGCATAATTTGAACAACAATACACAATCCAACAACATGCAGGGTTGATTGATGGCAACAGGCTATCAGGTTTGGATGTATGAACAGGGCACATGCATCAATGTACATGAAAATATGCATGAACCAACAGGACAAATGTCCAGGGGTGTTAATTGTGAATGCACATACCCATTTCACGTGGAATGGATTATTTGTGGTTATAGGGTAGGTTGAAGAAATATTTCATTAACAACTTCAAATACCTATACATATGCTGTACATTTCTACTAGCTGCAGATATATACACACTACAGGTCTGACTACAGCTTCCTATGTGATAACTTATTCAGGTTGGTGATAGGAATTTTACTGCTACATCAATATACATTTCATATTTATTCATACACATTCATATCTGGCTCTGTTCAGCTACAATATCCTGCTACATTTGCTTTATATGGCTATAGACAACTGTGGATGTTTGGTATTTCATACAACCATACTATCTGCATATTGCAAACTGAGAGCAACATATCCAGATTTTGGGACACACATTCCAGCTTCAGCACGTTTTCAACACGTTACTGTTTGGTTCTGTCTGTCACATTCATTTCATTCTGTACTGACTGCACTATACTTTATTCAGGAGTTATTACTACTTTATTGGTGCCTTCATTGCCTCTTTCTCACACTCTCTCACTTGTTTTATTTTTACAATTCAGGATGGTACTTAATTCTAGGCTTTATTGACATGTTTTACTTTTAGTTATAACAATCCTTTCCAACAGTCTCACTTGTGTCATGTTTCAGAATTTAAACAGGGATATATTTCACACATGTGTTTTACTCAGCTTCTGTAGCTGTACTTTTCAGCCTGCTGCAGGTTATGTACTATTATATTACAGGTGGGACATCTTTATTTCAGACTTGTTTCATATTTATTTTTTGGATTACAGGCTGCATCACACTTTTGTAATCAAGCAATGCTTGCAAACTCTCTTACACTGTTACTTGCACATTTTATTAATAAGTGACTACACTGCACTCTTTTGCAAGCTGTCATACTTATATTTTTTACAATTACAGGGAGAGAATTACTGACCTGCCTGGTGGCGCAACTGCACCAGCCTATCGGCATAGGCTTGACGGTTCGCAGAACGGACACCTGCAGCTGCAATATAAATGAAGTAATATTGGAATACACATCTCCATAATATCAGCTAGGTTACTTTCTTATATAAATAATTACATGTAACTTACTCAGTAGTGGGGCGTTGGGCATTTGCCGGACCTCCTGGATCTAATGGTTCAGTTGGTCCTGCTTCCGTCTCTTCAGGTCCGCATGGTGGTGACGGACCTGTTCACCAGTCCTTGGTATTCCTGTGGCACTGGTGAGATCATGTGCCAACCGGTCCCATGCCTCAGCCCTATATGCTCCCCACAGGACCTGGCCCTGCATGAGTTGGGCCTCATGATCATGGACAAGGAGCCAAACCATATATTTGGACTCCTCAATGCCCCACTTCTGTGCTCGGAAGCAACTACCCTCTCCTACACCTGTCATCCTGGCTGCAAGTCGGTTCCACAATCGGTTATGCTGTGTATTCCTGCCTATGGGGCTTATATATGCCATTTTTCCCGCACTTATCTGTGATTGGCTATTTTGGAATTGTATCAGCTTCACAAAACCTGCTTTGTCATGCTCCTCTTTCTATTCATTCCTATATATATGCTATTACTGCATTTCTAAGAGCAACTGTCATGGCTTAGTGGTTCAGTACTTTGACTATGGTGCATGGTATACTGAGTTCAAGCCTGGCCATTGCTTTTTATATCTTATGATTGTCTACACAGGCTAGGAGGTGTGTCTGTGTAAAGGCAGTTTTGATACAGCTTGCTCAATGTTGCCCGTTGGTTAGCTTGTGGGCGCGGTGCACAGCTTCACGCAAACGGGTCACGCTAGTTTACGCGTTGTTTGGCTGTAAGCACGCATATTACGCTCAGGTCAGCTACGGGCACACAGTTTCAGCGTGTTAAAATGCTGCTCAACCCTGGGCACTCATTTTACACCTGTTAAACCACTGCTCACCTACGGGCACTCATTTTAAACCTGTTAAAACACTGTTCACATACAGGCTGATATACTCAACTTGTTAGACTGCAGCTCAGCTATAGGCACATCTGACATTTTTTTTATTTTTTATTATCTCACATTTCTTCAAAATACATGGCCCATTTCATTACATTTTACATAAAATATAATTTTATATATGTACATATATGTCAGGGAATTGTTTCGTGCTTATTTCACTAAATATAAAATTTGATGTTGTGGGGGCTTGAACCATGACTGCCTCCTCTTCAGCCAACGTCTCTACTGCTACGCTATTGCTTCTTGGCCTAATTTGCATATTTAGTTCTTATATGCTTTTCCACTGACTGCTAACTGTGGCTAAGCGCTGGGCACGCCCACACAAACGAGCGCACTCACGGGCAAACATCTTTGCAACTTATAAAAAAATATATAAGATGTTCATTTAAACATTTTATGTTCATAGTCTGTGGGGGCATGTGTTGTGTTGTGTTTATTCACATTTACACGGACTCTGTCATGGGGGTTTACTTTCAGGACTTTTAGTCTGTTGGGGGCATGTCCGTTTGCAGGGCTTGCCCTACGGACATGCCCCCTACTGTCTTACATGGACTGTGTTAACCTTAGGTGTGATTCAGCATGCCCTCATGCATATGCATGGTATGCTGACGTCACACCATTTAACTGCAGCCTCCATGTAAGCCTTGTAACTCTTACACAGAGGCTTCGTGAATCCTGCCCATAGTAACATGCGCCCATTGCACATACATTGCATGTATCACAAGATTGTGCAATATTGAGAATATACGTCTGGCCTTCCAGCTTAAGGACACATGGAGTTCTCCTTTTGAAAGGTGAGCGATATATATGCTGACATATATGCATTCCTAGTGCTGTATATATGTGGACATGTGGATGTATACATATATATATATATATATATATATATATATATATATATATATATATATATATATATATATATATATCTATGGATGTATATATATATGGTATATGTGTATATATATATATATATATATATATATATATATATATATATATATATATATATAAGCCAATAAATACATAGATACGCATCTTTTAATGGATATAACACATATATATATATATATATATATATATATATATATATATATGCATATATTTATTTCTGCACTTACATCTACATATATAGATATGTTATATCCATTAAAAGATTAATATATATACACACACAAATACATCTACATGGCGGAATACATTCCCTGTAGTGTTGTATACCTGGGCTGGATGATATGTATGTGAAAACATCATGATTATGCATCTTTGTCATGGCTTAGTGGTAAATCACTTTGTGTATGGTGTGTAGGGTCCTAGTTTCGAGCCTTGCAGGAGCTGTTTACTTTGTTGCTGGGCAGAACACAGCCCATTGGATACAGAGTGAGTAAAGCAGTTGTATGCAGGTTTGTGCGGCAGTAAGCACTGCTAACCTCCGGTTACATTTTTATACTCTCAGTTAGCTTTTAAATTGCTTAACCTGTGTAGGCAGTGCTTAGCTCCATGCAAACCTGCTTACAACTGCTTTAAGGTGCCTTAATCACTCTGTATCCAACGCCGTGTTCTGCCCAGCAACAAAATAAACAGCTCTTGCAAGGTTCAAGCCAAGGACCCTGCACCCCATACACAAAGGGATGTACCACTAAGCCATGACAGATACACAGATAGTCAATGTTTCAGAAACATATCAGCCAGTCCTGTCATGCAATAGTACAGAGAATTTATGGCAACATCTAGATGTCTGTGTGTGTAACTATATTGCAACCTTAACAGATACAACATATCCATATATGTATAGATATACATATCTATAAATATATATGCTGTTTTACTAACTGTATATACATATATATATATATATATATATATATATATATATATATATATATATATATATATATATCACTATCGATGCACATATAGTTATATATCTGTTAGCAGATAAATATATCTATGTAGGTATAAATGACCATGCATCTGTAGATAGCAATTGCAGATTAACAAATACACCTATGTCCACATGCACCGTTGATGGGATTGAGAGGCCCCACACACTATACGTCTTGTACCAACAGGCATCCCCCCACAGCCAAACACGTGCCCTTCAATACACTACCAAGTACAGTTTGTCTCCCATGGGACATGTAATATGTGGAAGCCATCAACATCCCCATGATACAGATACACAGACACATATATGCAGATACAGATATACACACACACACACACACACATATATATATATATATATATATATATATATATATATATATATATATATATATATATATATATATATATATATATATATATATATATATATATATATATATATATATATGTATACTACACATATACATATATATACACATGACTATACATATACACACAGGTGCACACAATGGAACACATACATATGTAGCAGTTAACACCCTAACAAACAACAGCCTGTATGGCCGACACATACTAATGTCAATCGATGCCTGCAACATATACTCATAGAAAGGTTATAGGAAAGACACCATACACAGGTTTTCAGAAATGGGAATCCTTTAATTGTGTACTATAACAGTTCTATATGCCATATCATATAGCTGTTCAAATACTGACAACCATATTAACTGAGTACTGCAGCTGTGAAACAGTTACACTAACAGAGTAGTCTGGAAATGTTCACAACTGGTGTTGTCCAGGCCAAGCCCTTCAGAATGTACAATAGTGCATTCAGACTGGGACACAGGGTACCACACAATCAACAGTATGTGCTGCAGGTGTGTAGGTCAGCAGCCTCTATCTACACTCTGTACAAGCTCCGTAGGAGGTAAGGACATTTTGTGATCAAATGGGTTGTACCTGGTACATAACAAGGCATAACACACAGAAAAGTCTGTATGGCAGGAGGCAGTAGGCTTGTAGTACCCCAAGTAATGTAAGTAATGTCAATATAGGTGGAGTATACGGTACTGTACATCCACATACCTTGTGACAGCTCGCCCCTGATACTCCCACAATTTGTAACAGCCTAGGTCATTTATGGTGCTCCACACCTAGACTCAATAATACAAGCCCATATACCACTGTTACATACACTGGCCTCTGCAGTGCATAAGAGCGCACATGTGTTGTGTAGTTGACACCCACACATATATGGCCCAGCCCCACTGTATGTGTGGGAGATACAACAGCAGTGGACTAATGGCAGCAATGGCAGTGTGATATACTCACAGCCCACTAGAGAACAACCCCCAACAGCATGACAAATGTGCAAAGCTTAGTATGTAGATGGGGACAGAGGCTGGAACACAGGCACATATGTGGAACACTGTTGCCATACACTAAGCAAGGTGCTGGTGTTACAGGATCATCTGCAACATACCCTCAGTCAGGAGTGTAGCCGTACACCACCCCCTACAGTCCCAAAAACATATTGCAAGGGGATGACAGGTATGTATAGCAGGTATATTACTAGACTGTTGCTACTGTCATTGTGATTGTCTTCACAGACATGGTGTGTGAGGATGCTGACATCTGCTTATAACATGTGTGCCATTGGCTACTGACAGACATCCTAAGGAAATCATTGTAAGGTACCGCTGCTAGCATGTAATGGCCCTGTGGAGTGCAGCAGAGTTTTGGCCACTATATGTGGAACATTGGACACACCCTGTACAGTCCAGATGTATACACATAATCCCTTACTGCACCACATATGTACCAGGCCTGACAACATGGATGTAGACAGCCATGCAGATGGGTATAACACATAACAACTGATATACATTTGACACCATAGGTGTTAGATTCACACACTCCTGTCTGGCCTGACACATAATGACTGCTGGTACAGGGGTGCCATGGACACATACCACCCACTTGATATTGACATACATCTGTACAGCACCCCACTGCTCTGTCTGACATACGTGCCATTTAAGGGAGACCCAGCAGCAGTACATCTGGCAAGTAACTGCACATAACATACCACTGGTTAAGTACACTAAGCTGCTAGGCATGTAACAATGCACTGTGCAGGCTACAGGCAGACTGGCTCAACACTGACCTACATCTCGTATGGGGGAATGCACATGTACCAGCATATATAGCAGGCTTGACAGCACAGGGTAAGATACACCTATGTGACTGTGCATAACCACAACCAATGTGAACACAGCCACAGCCACATATGGCAAGCTAGCATAATATTGCAGTATATGGACTATCTGTTCTACACCATCCACATATGTGCCACTCACAGAATGACCCTACATATACTGGGCTGCTACACAGTTTGGTACGATGGCTGTCTGTGGTATGGGACATGAGTGTGTATGGCCCTACAAACATGTACCGCAAAATGGTACCATACTGTGGGGCAGCATGTAACATCTGATAGAAGGGGAGCTAGAACAATGACATCTACCATGGTCTGTACACAGGCTGGAGTACATATTAACGATACACACACTGCCAACATTCACCATCACTACACAGACTTAGTACTGTACAAAGATCCACAGAATGTCCAGCTTATGTCATGAAATATAACCACTACTGTACATGATGTGTAGCAATCTGATATATCATTGGCTTGTTATCAGATATGATGACAGTATTTATGGTGTACAGCACATATGCACCCCTTCATGCATGCCATATGTACAAAGATTGACAGAGGTGTGGCTGACAGCACATATACAGGGCCAGTATAGACATGTTGCTGTGATAACCTCATATAATTTCCATTGTAACGGGGTTTGTTGCAACATATGTCCTATGAGGGATATGAAGTCAGTAACTATCATGGCCTTCAGCATCTACAGACTGCAATCCTCACACTACCTTCTGCATTCCACAGATTGATGCACTGTGGCTAACACATGAAAACATAGGCACAACACTGCCCAGTCTGCAGATGACCCTGCAGATGGGGATTTCTCATATACATGGAACCGACATGGGAGGTATTGTGACATATATGACAGGCATATCCAGACAAACACTGTTAAACCAACATTACTACAAATGCAGTATAGCAGCACTTACACTCTGTAGTCAGGACAGGCACATTCCCCTCCTGTTTGTTGCCCTCATTCCACAGTTTATGTTGTTAGAGGTAAATCCCCAATCCATCTGGGATGCTGTTTGCCAAACATCAGATCCAGTTTCTGCTCACAGTAACTGCAAAGGCCCAACACCACCATGATGTTCCTAGGTATTGGAGTGTGTTTCCATGCAATTGGCTATGGGATTGCTACCACAGCTGTTCCACGTGCAATCAGCTAGGGGAGGGCTGCAATTCGTGCAGAGGCCATCAGCTGATCATGAGCATCATGTAAAATACACATGCTGCTGCCTAAGCAAGTCAGGTGTGGGTCTCCACATCCGCCAGAGAGGGAGTGGGGGAGGCAGACAGAAGCAGATACATGTCAGGGAAGGGTTGGAGAGTAAAACTGAAGCTTGTTTGTGTCACACACCTAACAGCACAGGGTATCAAACCCCTGACAACTATGTAGTGCTAACACAGTTCGATGCAGTTATTGGATGCACCACTTGGGTTACCTGATGTGGAGCAATCAGAACATATATGTGAAGGTGAGTGACATCTGCAACAGGGATACGGTTGATATACAGTAGGTGTCATACACGTACCTCTTTGCATGAACAGGTGCCAGCGTCAACACAGGCACACTCAGACAGGGACACACACACACACACACACAGACACACTTGGCAGGGCCAGGAGTGCAACTCATCACTATTGGGATTGCCACAACACATCAATGTGCAGGTATTACATGCACCACATGGGTCATACGGAGGCCGTATGGGCAAGGAGTATGAGGAGATGTCAGACATCAGACAGCATGCTTCAGTATGCCCTGGGGGGGGGTTGTAGTGAATATACAACACACACACACACACACACACACACACACACACACACACACACACACACACACACACACACACACACACACACACACACAAACACACAGGGTGCCAGTTCTGACATGCATGGGTGCATGTCTATACAGGTGTGTGGTGGTCAACTGTGCCAGCAGGCTGTACAGGGGTAGGCAATGGGTATACATTGGCATCAGGCCACATGACAACAGTCTGCATCGTGGCTCAGGCCTGTAGTTTCTGCATTTTCCCACACAGGTGGGTATTGCATCCCCCATCCAGTGAACTGGGTAACTATTATGTGTGGCCAATGCTGTACACCACATGCCATGTATGTGTTCCTTTGTCCATAACATGGATGGTGTCTGGGATGTGCACACTTCCCACATGCATGTACAGTGACATGTGGAACTGTACCTGGGGTGTCTGGCCCATGTTGTGAACATAGATTATCATCAGATTTATCAGTCTTACCCACCTGTGGCAGGAACTGGTAATGGGCAGCAGGTTTACACTTCACCTACATTGATAGCATGCCAGCAGCATTACCTGATGTCAGTGTCATCTGTCCATACTGGGCATGTTGTCAGGCATGGTATGTCCATTGTGAGTCATATGTGAAGGCACCACAGGTGGTGCAGGTGTCCATTGGGGAACATGGTGGAGGTGCACTGTCTGTATGTACGTGCATATTGGACAGATGGGCAGGTTGACATGCCCTCTGTATCCCACTGCTATCACTGCATAGTTACTATCAGTGGCCAATATACAGTGTACTAATCACATATTGGCTGTTGCCTAGGCATGTGTGTACATATGACACATGGGTTGAGTGTGTGCTCTGGGTAATACTGGGGTTGCTAATGTCGATTGGCTAGCCTTGATGTCACATATATGGGTATGGCTTTGCACCCCAGCCTCCCAGCTCATTTACATCTGTTATCCCTGTATGGTTGACATTGTGATATATAGTAGGGCCACCGTAAAAGTAATCAGCAAAACCCCCTCCACATTGGCCACAGGTGTCACACACTCACCTCTGCACAGGGTATGTGTTACACACACACACACAAACACACACACACACACCTGTCATGTCTGGGAGTTGAACCCCTACCTAACTAGTTTATTACACTACAACACTACGCAGTTATAGTACATGCCATGTACATTACTGGAGTACTTCTTTCCCAAAGGTGTATTTCACAGTGACTGGTGTCAGCAGGATTACGAGAGTAGGGCATTTCACCTGTACTGCGAGTGACTAGCCTAAAATTCATTGCTCCCTACACAGACAGTGAGACATGCACAAAACATCCACAACTGTCATGTGTGGGTATAAAACCCCTGACCAAGGCCTGATATCACACTACAGCATGTAACAGTTATAGGTCACACTACAGTTGTATTGTGAATGTGAATGTTTGTTCTTTGGTTTTCTTCCTGATTCACCCACTGCTCCCTCGTACACTTCCAGTTCACCTATTGTGCATCCAACCCAGTCTCCCCTTGCCGAACTATTACATTACCTGTCACTCCCCACACCCATATTACACACACACCATCCATCCCTTCTCTGGTTGATGGCCCATGGCACATTCAACAGAACACATCGCGTACACTACATATCTCAGGTACCAATATGGTTGTGAGGACAACCCTAGCAGTTTTGATCTTCCACATGCTGTACTTCACGCACATAGGTACATGCAAATACTTATCTTTCATGACATGGTAGGTAGACCCGGGTAATATCCGTTCATCTTTGGGCCGTCCAGACAAGGACAACTTGGATCGTGAATGGGCAGATATTGAGCGAATGCTCTGACCATTGGTAGTATTGCCACCTTTTTATATGACCAAAATGGGACATTTTCGGGACACACATCAGATTTTACAGGCAAACACATACCCACGGTCAGTACAAAGGATAGTACTTTAGTTTTATGCCTAAATGATAGCTTATTGTTGTAGCAGTTTAGTTGCTTATTCTGTTTCGTTTAGTTGCTTATTCTGTTTCTTGTAACATTTAGGTATTTTACATATGGAAATAAGTATTTTATGGAACTATTACATACAATATGGGACATAATTATGTCATACAATTGCTGGATATTTACCATTTATAATGGTTTTGGTATGGACACAACTGCCCAGAGGGAGACCGTCCCTCACAATGTGGGACAGGTGGTAACCCTAACCACTGGGCTAGGCTTAGAAAATGGCAGCGGCACGCTAACATGCTGCGTTTTGCTTCCACTTGGTATAACAATCAACACTACAATGGAATACAGGCACGGGGTTTTAAATGTCATTTGTTCGAGGGACGGGGACTCAATATTCAGCTATGTGCCTTTGTGTTTACTTTTTATTTTGGTGTTCGCAAAACTGTCTTGTATGCTTTGCATACATTTCAGTATCCACGGACACTGACAGGAGTGATTATTATTAGAGGCAGGCTGTACTAGTCAGCATTTTAGGATGCGCATCTGCAGCCATGTTCATGCCTCCGTGCAGTGCTTAGACACGCCCCTTGCACTCGCACACATTTCCTATGCACGTGGACATTGCGGCAGCGTGCCTTCATTAATATACATGTGGTGCTGCTGCTTCATCTCTGCACCGCATGGTCGGCGCAAGGCTATTGCTGTCCTTGTGCCGAGCTTCATGAATCCCGGGGAGAGAATATTTTGTGCTGTAAAAGGATTTTATTTTGAGTGCACTGGTGTGTGTGTGTGTGTGTGTGTGTGTGTGTGTGTGTGTGTGTGTGTGTGTGTGTGTGTGTGTGTGTGTGTGTGTGTGTATCTGTGTGTCAAGATGATCACAGTACAACTGTTACAACAAATCACAGTAGTTGCAGACAAAAGAATGGCCTCAGTCGCTATGAATACGGCTACAAGAACAGTGCCAATATAAAAGCAAAATGCCCATGAAGAAGACCTGGATGCATATCTTACTACCTTCGAGTGGCATGCCCACAGGGAGAGACAGGACTAAGCTGACACAGAGAGGATCTTATCACCCAAGTTAGATAGAGAACCACTGATAGCTTTTATAAACATAAAGGGGGCTGATTAATAGGACTATGATAAAGCCAAATAGACTTCACTTGCCTGGAGTGGTATCCTTCAGAGACACAATCTCAAATGTTTCATAGCTGTGCAATTTCTAAAATTCAAATGGTAAGATCACAATTATGTAACTGAAAGCATACTATTAATTTACATTTAGATCTGGAAGATCAACATAACAGCAATAATATGATAAAGTTGATAACAATTAAAAAATTCTAAAGATCTTTACCTAGTACTTTACAAAAATGAATGCAGCAAACTGACCTTAAAGAGTCTGAAGGTTTTGCTGTGCTAGCAGAAGGACCTTTATACCATGAAAGTATGTATAAATTTAAGCAGTCTAAACCTGTAGTAAAACCTATGGCAAATGTTTATAGCAAAGAAAAAAAGTAAACAGCTATAGAAAACTGGTCACATAGTTTAAGTTTATATTAATGATAGTAACTCGGTTAAGCCTGTGAAAACAATAGACAATGAAAAGTATGCTACTTGTGATGTTATGCTTCTAGCATGTGATAAATCATCTAGAATGACTGAAACTGTATTCTCATTACCCATTATATTACTGCAGTTGGCGAGTTATTTAGGTGCAGTGAGTTAACTGATGCAGACTGCTAGATTAAAATAGCATGGTAACACTTGTAAAAGGACAGTATTACTAACAAAGCAGAAGAAGTGTAAACATGCATGACTGATATGAAAAGTATCCTGTTATTCAGAAGTACAAACTGGGTTTGGAAAGGTCGTCCATTCAGTTGGTGCCATTTCTAATTTAACGCATGTCAATATAATAGGGAAAGACCACCCCACTATAAAGACTTGTGGCAGCAAAAAGTTCAAATTTAAAATTAAGTAAATATTTCAGGACTCCCAAGTGCTCTTGCTTTCTGGAGAATGACTAGTCTTTGCACCTCATGCATATGTCAAATGTATTACATTTAAATGTATAATGTATTAACCTCTGAGTAATTGTACAGTTCTAATGATATAGTCATACTATAAAAGCTCTGCAAATGTTTTATCTTTACATTATTATTACAATACCTCTGTATATGTCATTTTTAAATACTTCTTTTCAGTGTATTGCTGCAACATTTTATATTGTGCCAATTGTTTCTGTGGAACAAAAGATTTACCAAATTATCAAAGTGAAACAAACTAAAAATTGAAATAGATGCATCAGCCATGCACATGCCCAGGATGTTAGTGGGAGTCAGGGATGACATCATGTAATAATGGAGCAGAGCTTCCAAGATTTGAACATCTGCTGGCTACACCATATGGCCATTCACTATTAGGACTAATAGCATTCCACACTGAGAGCATTATGGGAAGTCTGCTGTGGCCTCTATGTAACATGGCAGTAAAATGTCATTTCCATGACCTAGTGAATCGCCAAAGTTAGGTACTGCTCACAGTAAGACTACAGGGGAGTGTGATGACACTGAACTGTGTGACCATGAAGGATTACCTAGTGAGGCACTCTTGAAGTGGAGTCAGAACAGTTTCAATCATAAACAGGAGTCCCACAGCCAGGGAAAATGCAGCCATGGATAGTATCGCTAATTAAGCTGTCTCAAAAGTGGACTTTACCATCTAGCTAAGGCTGGCATGTGTCTGTGCAGTGGACATCCTTCTCCTAGCATGGCCATGGCAACAAATGTCTGCATCTTAGTGTATGTACCTGTGGCTAACAAATGGACAACAACTGCCTTCATTACAGGATCTCTTGAAGTCCATGAAGTGGTTGCAATTAGGATCATAGCAAGTTACTAGGCTACTGGCCCTGAGGCCCTTAGAAGCCAAGCCAAGAATTTAGTCCATGTTCTGACAAGTCAGCACCTGATACCCCTGTTCATCAGGAACACAGCTGGAATCCCAGGGGTATCCTTTCTTTTCCCGATCCAGTTATCCAGGTTGGGCTTAAAGAGGGATAATGAGGTACTCTGCTTGATGTGGAAGTGGGCATCTCTGGCACACAAATCTGTCCTGCCAGCAAGTCCTATTGATGTCACAGACCGGGTTAAGGTCATTCATGCAGGTTACTCGAGTGGAGCTTGACTTGCAGATATGCAGCAGTCCCATCAAGGTGGGGTCTGAAATTGCTTTGTATGCCATACAGAAGTCACCTCCAAGCAGTCTGTATGAGACTGAGTAGAGGGACAGGGGTTTTAGCCTATCTGTGTAGGGTAGATGTTTGAGGCCCTGGATTCTCCTGGTGTGGAACCTGTGTGGTCTCTCCAGCTGCTGAATGTGCTTTGTGATGTACATGCTGAAAGGGGCATTGTACTCAATAATGGGTCTTATAGGGAAAGAATAATGGGATGTTATGACCTCCTTGTATCTGGATGAGATACCCTTCCTAATGAGGTGGGCCATGTAAAAGGTCTTCCATAAAATGGAGGCAATATGGTGGTTAAAAGTCAGGTTGCTCTCAACCTTGGTGCCCAAGTCAGTCCCAACTTATTGTGTGCTTAGGACCTTGTTAAAACTGTGATAATTTGTGGGGACATCACTCTCCCCAAAAGTCATAAGGATGTATGTTTTGGCATTCTGTCTCAGGCCACGTTTCTGGCACCATTCATTTGTTTTGGGTGAGATCCTCTTAGAGGATGTCCACATCACTAGGGGAAGTGATGATAGTACCCAGCTTGCAGTCATCTGCAAACTTGGTCAGCCATAGCCCACTGGCTTTGGCCTGCGCCTACAAAAGTATATCCCAAACAACAGATGCCCCAAGACTGATCCCTGAGGTATGCCGCTTGTTACAGCTCTACTGCTTGAGGTGGTTTCCCATATTTTGACTAGTCAGGTTCTATCACTGAGCCAGTTTGCTACTCATCTGGTAACATATGGATTGATGCCTAGCTGAGACAGTTTATCTGTTATACCCACGTGGGGAATAGTATTAAAGGCTTTGGCCAGATCAAGGTAGGCAGTGTGCATTGTCTTCCCCTCATCCATGGCTTTAACGACTGTCTCAAATAAGTCGACCAAGTTTAACAGGCATGACCTCCTCTTGACAAAACCAAACTGTGTGGGATCGAGTGTTTGGAGTTTGCCAATGTCTTGTTAATGAGGTCCATGATAATCCATTCCATGACCTTGCAGATCAGGCTATTTAGGCTGATGGGTCTATAATTTCCTGGATCAATGGATGCTCCACCTTTATGCAAAGAAATGACAGTGGCTATCCTCTACTCAACTGCGATGAAGCTGGTTCTCAGGCTTTGGATGAATAGTGTGCTTAATGTTACTGCAAGTTCCTGTCTGAGTTCATGTGGAATACAGCCCGGGATATTAGCGGGTCCCATGGAGGCTGTATTTTTTTGCCTTTGAGAGGGCAATGATAACTTGCTCCCTAGAGATAAGGGGATGGGGGCAGGTGCTGGGATGTCCTGATTTACTGATGGGGGGACAGAGGGGTGAAGTTTTTGCTGAATCTCACTGTCAGTAGATTGGCTATATCTATGGCATTTGTGTATGTGGTGTTCTTGACCACCAATTCTGAGCAGATCGGAGTGTTCCTTTGAGTTTGTGGACATATGTGAAGAAGGCCTTATGATTGTCTTTAGTATATGTGGCCAGTTTGGACTCGAAGTTTGCTTTGGAGGATTTCAATAGTGCTCTCATTTGCTTGTACAGACTATGCAGAGATTGCTTCCAGTTAGGCACCTTCTCCTTCTTGGTCCTGGACATCAAGTTTTTCCTTTTAGTATATAGTTTATTTATTTCAGATGTCCACCAGACAGGTTTACTATTCCTTGAGGAGGAGGATTTTGTCCTGTTGGGTATTCCTGATTCCATGCAGCTATATAAATGGTCATATTGTACTTTGGTGTAGGTTTGGAAATTTGTACCAGTTCCTACAGAGGGGGAGAGGGCTGTGAAACTATTTATACCTTTCCTCAGGAGGTTGTAATCAGCTTTAGAAAAGTTTTTTTTTATTTGACCCTAGCTGGGGGGTGGGGGATGGGGGAGATATTGACTTTGAAAGTGACCGCTTTGTGGTTGGATCTTACCAGGGAGGATGACACTGTAGGGATGTTGCAGTGGTTACTCATGTTGGTTAATACCAAGTCCAAGATATTATCACCTCTTGTGGGGGTGTCAACCAGCTGGTTCCTCATGAAGACCACAAAGCGCATCAGTATCTCTAACACGGTGTGAGTAGTGACCAACTCTTTCAGGATCACTGGTCTGTGCATCCACTGATTGATGCTAAGGGTGACACAAAGGTCAGAGAATGTCCTGGAGTCATTGTGTCAATGGAACCTATTTGTTTGACTTCTACTCAGAATGCACAAACCTTTAGATAATGTGACCATCTGATGCCATCTTTGGTCATATGGAGATGACTTAAATGGGATATTTAGAACTAAATATCCCTCCAACATAATTTCATCTTAGGCAGATGTGAGTGGTACTTCTTCTGTCAGTATTCCTGACAGAGCCACTGTGTCATTGTACTATGCCACACGCAAGCTACCATCATCATTGCCCACCAGTGACTGCTAAGATGAGGTACGTTTTAACCTGATGTGCTGGATCCTTTACCAATGGAACATGATGTGCCTGTGGTAATGCTGACTCAGAGTGGTCATTACTATCAATGTGTGACACACAGGCAGTTATGTGTACTTTGTGCTGTAGGCTGTTATGTTGCTGTATCAATGACCGATTTAAATAGATATGCATATCTATTTGAGTAAACCATTCACAGTTAAAAGTCACTGTCCTAGAGAAATTACACATACTACTAAAACCAACAAACCAGGTCACATAATCAAGCCACTGCCAAGTATGAGGGTTTTCTTAATTTCCCTTGGGAGGTATACAAGGAATTCCTCCACCTCCATCAGAACTTCATTGGTGGTGCTCCATCCCAATGTTCACACTGTCTCTTGCAATGTCTTGTGCCTTGCACTTGGCAGGCAGTAACATATCTGTGATCCAGCTGTGCACCTTTACTATTGTACTGTTATGGCTACCCAGTGCACTGGCATCCTGCATATCTCCCTGCCACACTAAGACACAGAAGACTTTAAGCTTCTCAATGATATGCATGCTGTGTGTGTGTGTGTGTGTGTGTGTGTGTGTGTGTGTGTGTGTGTGTGTGTGTGTGTGTGTGTGTGTGTGTGTCTGTGTGTGTGTCTGTGTTTGTGTGGTCAGTAGGATCACTTTTATCTCTGGTGCCATGAATATTTCCATCTGCTACCATTCCATCAGTCTCACAAGAAGACATGTACACCTGTGAGTACACATGACTGTCCATGTGAGAGGATAATTTTCTCAGTACTGTCCCCAGCCTGCATACTCTGGCCCTATGGCCCTGTGAGCTACTATGCTGTCAGCATTCCAACAATGTAGGATCATGCAGCAGCAGCAGCAGCAATGTGCATGTCAGCAGTTGTTGGAATGGTGCTGACAGCACAGTCAGTGCCTAATGTAATGGACACCTGATATCCTCTACAGCATGAATTACAGTTGACTTACATATGGTACAACCCCTACACTGCAGGCAGGTAACATTGGTTGATCTTGTTCCATGTTCTCAATCAGGTTGAGCTCCCCCCACCCTCTAGCAGGACTGCAGCCTATCCTGATCTAATATCGAAAACAACAACCAACAGCAGCAAGCAAATGATAGAACAAACCACAAGAGCAGGATTCAGGATACAATGGATTTATTCCGGTACCTCGGCCCAACAGCCTTCAAAGGAATAAATATCAAGCCACCAGATGCAATATATATACTGGTGCTGCCCAACAATCAACAATTAAACAATTAAATACAATTGAGAAAGAATTTAACAAGTGTTTTTAAAAATTGCTAAAATTGTGTTTGTGTCTTTAATTCTTGGGAGTTGTTAAATTCTTTCTCAATTGTATTTAATTGTTTAATTGTTGATTGTTGGGCAGCACCAGTATATATATTGCATCTGGTGGCTTGATATTTATTCCTTTGAAGGCTGTTGGGCCGAGGTACCGGAATAAATCCATTGTATCCTGAATCCTGCTCTTGTGGTTTGTTCTATCATTTGCTTGCTGCTGTTGGTTGTTGTTTTCGATGTTAGAGCTGGGTCTGGATTTGTGATGGCTAATTATAACATTGAGAATGAAGGAATTTTATTTGCCAGCTTGGCTAGAGAAAGGGATCTAAAGCTGGCTCAATTTGATCCATGGACAACCTCTGGTAATTATGGTTATGATAAAAAATTTGAAGATTTAAAGAGACTGAGAATTAAAGAAACATCATTATTTTATGACATATGTCTTTTGGAAAAATATGTTGAACTGTCTATCACACCGAGAGGCTTAAGAATAGATAAACTTCCTGCATATAGATTTGCTGAAGATGAAGGTGAATTTTTGGCTGAATGGCAAGCAGCGTCTCTTCAATGTACTTTAACTTGGCTAAGAATTCTTATTAAACGAAATCGGAGAAGCCTTGGATTACTCCAATCCAAAATAGCAGAAGATGAGGCAAGTTTATCCGATATGCACGTAACTTCTTCTTTTGCACAAGTTATGAAAGATGTTAATGCTGCCGTTTCTAAAGCTGAGTGTGAAGTCATAGCAAGGAAAAAGAAGAAATTAAACAGAGATATTGCTGACTTTAAGAGTAATATCATTTATTCATGGCAGCGTCAGCATCAGCGTAAGAAGAGTACGAATGGTACAGTCCGAGGTAGATCATCAGAAGGAAGTTCACGTAGTGGACGTGATTCTTCAGTATCATCATCTGATACAACCGGTGGAAGTAAGAAGAGTGTATCCTTTGAACGTGTGGATTTGGCGGATGATAATGGCTCGCTGACGGAAGGAGAAGAACAAGGCAGGTGGAATTTTCGACAAGGGGCAAAACGCAAATCTCGTCAAAAAGGTCGCAATAAAAGGTACTGAGTCCTGTGTTGACGTTCATACTAAAACACATGCTTTTTGTACTTATAGTCAATACGAGCGTGCAAATGAATATACTGGTCCTGTTGTCAATGTTCATGAGAACATTCATGTGATTCACGCTTTTTGTGGTCAGGAGCATGTAAACGAATGTGTCGAGTTTACTCAAGACCGTTTTTTGGATAACAATGTGAATGTGAATCACGAGAACAGCACTAATGTTGTCAATTTAAGTGACTTGGTCTTATCATCAGAAATGGTTATGGTGCTGAATTTGGGCAGCAAGTTTGTACCAACTAAAGTTCCAGCATTATGTGATATTCTATTGGACATCAAACGTTTCTGTAGAAAATTATATTTAAAATTGTTTTTTGATAAAGGTTGTTTTAACAATGCTATTACTGTGGCAACTACAGAAGATAATTTAAATGTTTCTGCAGACTTTAATAATGCTGAAAATATTTCTGTTTGTTCTATTGATATAGATGAGCTGGGTGATTTTTCTGTTCTTTTTGATCCTTTATTGGATATTTCTACTCATGATGTTATGGCAGAAAACGCACCTGTCAGCTCTAGTCAGAGGGGCAGTAGCTTAGTAGTTGGTAGCAATAAGGTAGGGGCCGTTGATATTCGTTCAGAACGGTTTTATACAGGCTATGGAAAATTTATTTTGCCTTCGCTACCTAGTCGTAGCAATTTTTGCCCACCTAAAAATTCTGCAGTTTTGAGGACATTTGAGAATGTCTTATGTAAAAAGGCAGAAAGTGAATATGCTAGCTTTTTGAAGCAATATTTTTCCTGTAATTTAAGCAAGCCTGAATGGAATGCTTTGAAGAATATGAAAGAAGCTTCAAAAAAGTATGCTTTTTGCGTTGTAGACAAAGGGGGCAAATGGGTAGTTATGAACAAATGTCATTATTTAAAAATGAGCTATGATTTACTATGTAATGATCAAGTTTATGTAGAATTGCCTAGAAATCCCATTATTGATTACAACGCTTCTTTTTAGAGATTCTTGAGAGAGGTGAAAGGTTGGGCTTTCTGAATAATAAAGATGTGAAACGTGTACATGTGGCTAATCCTAAGGACCCCTCTTTCTATGCTATGCCCAAAATACACAAAAATGTTTCCGATCCTCCAGGCCGCCCTATTGTGTCTTGTTGTGGAGGTTATTTGGAGTTTGTAGGAATTTTTTTGGATAGTGTATTAAAGGACCATTTGAAATATGTTGTTTCTCATATTACTAATACAAACCAATATTGTGAGATAATTAAAAATTTCGAATGGGACTCTAACTTTTATTGGGCTACGGTAGACGTAAAATCTTTATATACTAATATCAGTAATAGATTGGGTTTGGAGGCCATAATGAAAATTTTGGGTGAAGGTCCACGCATATCTTTTGTGATTTCTCTTTTAGAGTTTGCACTTAGTCACAACTATTTTGTATTTGATAAGAAAATATTTCTTCAAATAGATGGCACTGCAATGGGAGCTAGTTTTGCTCCAACTTATGCAATTTTGTTTATGTCAATTTTTGAAATTAATTTTTTATATACTTTGGGATTTTTTCAAAGTAATGTTGTCTCCTATTACAGATTTATTGATGATTTAATTTTTATTTGTAGAGGAGACGTTTCAGATTTTGACAAGTTTATGGTAGACCTACACAAAAACAAGTTTGGTTTAGAATTCACATATATTGTTAATAAACAAGAAATTCAATTTTTGGACATCTTGTTATATGTGGATCGACAGGGGATTGTCCAATTTAAACCATTTAGGAAGGAAGTAGCCTCTAATAATTTTCTGCATGCATCGAGTGCACATCCTATGCATTTGATTGAGGCGCTTCCTTATGGTGAATTTAAACGAATTTATGAACACACTTCTGAACATAGTCTTTTGAATTTGGAATTTGACATTGTTTGTAAGAGACTGCTGGATAGAGGCTACTCTGAAACTTCTATTAGGAAGAATCGTGCAAGATTCGATTCTATTCAAAAGCATCACGCCACAAAGATATCTCATATTAATACTATTCATAAACAGATGGATACTAATGAGAGGTTGTTTTTTGTTACTAAATATTCTTTATTTTCGGATATTTTATGTAACATTGTTAATTTTTTGTGGCCAATTGTTTATAATAATGAAGAGATTGGGCACCTTTTTCCTAAACATGTTTCTTTTTCATATGGCAGATACGCAAATCTTAAGGAAATTCTAAAACCTAGATATCTGCTTAGTGATGTTTCTTTGTTGGATTCTGATAAACAATTAGGTATGTTCCAATGTGGAAAATGTAAGATATGTATGAGGGTGAAAAATCTATCAGGTAGTACTATTAATGGGGTAAAATATCTTGCAAAAAATAGCTTCAATTGCAGTTCCTGTGGTGTAGTTTACATTATTGGTTGTGACTGTGCTTTGCCTAAATATTATATAGGTCAGACAAAACGCCAATTAAAAAAATGTGTATTAGAACATATTGGTGATGTGCACAATGCTAGGATTAATAGTCCTATATTTGAACATTTTCATAGTGTACATAATGGGTCTATGGACTCATTATTTTTTTGTGCTTTGGCCAAACCAAATGCATATTTTGGAGGCAATTTTCAACAAAGTTTATTAAATCTAGAAAGTAGATTTATTTTGAAATATGGTACTTTAAAACCTCGAGGTTTGAATTTGGAAGTGAATTTAAATATTTAATAGTATTGTTGATAAGCAATTTAATGTATTTCAGTTTGAAGTGTTTTTAAAAATTGCTAAAATTGTGTTTGTGTCTTTAATTCTTGGGAGTTGTTAAATTCTTTCTCAATTGTATTTAATTGTTTAATTGTTGATTGTTGGGCAGCACCAGTATATATATTGCATCTGGTGGCTTGATATTTATTCCTTTGAAGGCTGTTGGGCCGAGGTACCGGAATAAATCCATTGTATCGTGAATCCTGCTCTTGTGGTTTGTTCTATCCTGATCTAATCCCAGTTGGTTAGCTGGTACACCCCCAAAGCAAAACTGCTACTTGTAATGCTTTGTTTCCAGTTTCTTGCCAAGTTAAACTCCCTCCCCACCAATGTGTCAGTCCCTTGTTGTGCCCTGTGTTGTGTCATGTTGTGTTGTCAACCCTCATGTAACTCCCCTACTCTGCTCTGTAACCATCTCGCTTGCCTTATTGCAACATATTGAGCTCCAATGCCACTAGATACGGTGACTATCAGTTTGCTCATATGGCATTAAACCATTATGCACAATGTTATGATTCCTAACTTTTGCTTGCCGATTTTCTTTGCTGACTGTTTTAACAGAGGTCCACAGAGTTAGGCAAACAGCAACTGCTCTGATATAGTCATACAAGGAATCTGTTGCATTCAGCTAACCATAAATACAATTTTATACTGTATTATGCACTTTTAAACTGTACTTTTGCTATAACGCTGATTTTTTAAAACTGCTCTTGCTGATTTGTTGCATTTGTTCATCTGCTATAGCATAGACTATATTCAGACCTGCTGAATCTGGTTCTGTTTGTTAAATTGAGCACTAACCCAGGCTATCTTTTGTTGGATAGCCCCTCCCTCCACCCTTGTGCAGTTAAAACTCATCTGATTGAAGGTTGCTAGCACAGGGCTCAGTTTCGAGCCCTTTGTTTGGTTAAATTGTTAATTCAGTTTGCTCACTGGGTTAACACAGCTCCAGAGTTAGGCAACCAGTCACTGCTCTGATGTATTTATCTGTGCAATCCAAGGAATCTGTTGCATTCTGCTAATCTTAAGTAAAATTTTATAGAGTTTTGCACTTTTAAACTGTATTTTTGTTTATTGTTGATTTGTTAAAACTCTACTTGCTGATTTGTTGCACATTTTGTCTGTTGTAGCATAGACTAGATTGACACCTGCTGAATCTGGTTCTGTTTGTTAAACTGATCATTAAACCAGGCTATCTTTTGTTGGAGAGGGCACCTCTGTAACTGTGTGGCAGGAGAGTGCAGTTATGACTCATCTGATTGAAGGTTGCTGGTACAGGGCTCAGTTTTTGTGCTTTTTTTAATTGGTTAATTGTTTTAATTCAGTTTGCTCACTCTTTTAACACAACTCAACAGAGGTAGGTGACCAGCCACTACACTGCTCTAATCAAAGGAATCTGTTGGATTCTGCTAACTGTAAATACAATTGTATATTGCATTTTGCACTTTTAAACTTTATTTTTATTTATTGCTGATTTTTTACTGTTCTTGCTGATTTGTTGTACTTTTTGTCTGATGTGGCATAGAATAGATTCAGACCTGCTGAATCTGGTTCTGTTAGTTAAACTGAGTACTAAACCAGGCTATCTTTTGTTGGAGAGGACCACCCTGCACCCTTGTGGCAGGAGTGTGCAATTAGGACTTATCTGATTGAAGGCTGCTGTTACAGGGCTCAGTTTTGAGATTTTTATTGCTTAACTTGTTTAATTCAGTTGATCACTGTTTTAATACAGCTCCACAGAGTTAGGTGACCATCCACTGCTCTTCTGTATTCATCTGTTTACATGTAGTGCACCTCTGTGCATCATCATGCAGTACCACACAGTGAAGGTAACCATTTGTGGTTATAGAAGCAAAAACCTCAGTAGATAGATTTTCCCATAGTAGCTGCCACTATTCTGGCCAATAAGTACGTAAATTGTGCTTAGCTGCTCAGAAAGCACATCAGTTGTGCTTTTCCCCCTTAAACAGTCCCAAAACCATTAACTTTAATATAGCCTCTTACCATTTAGAGAACCTGCTCTAGTGTAGACACTTTATAGAGTACCCCATTAGTATAGACCCCTGTTTACAACACTCAAGTTATACCACACCCCTTCATTTTCTTTCCCCACTGTGAAAACAAGATGTAATCTAGCATTATGGATGGTCAGTTTCCCTCCATTTCTCCAAACAGTCTCATTGACATGTATATCCTGAGGCAGTGCAGTAATTGCCTCATGTACACTGACAACCATCTACTCCTAAATCACCGAAATACAATTTGTGAGAGATGCAAGTACACAAACAATGTGGAATCCTTGCTCTCTTGCGCATAAAACAGTAACACTGAACAGCTTATCAGCTTACATACTACATCTCCTACACAAACCATGTACTCAACACATAAACCATAATATGAGGAGGTACTCACCAGAAACTTACCTAAACAACAGAGACCTTCCAAACACAAAAACGTTACACCTAATACAGCATCTACAGCACTCAATGCACATAAAAATACAAACACCAGTGTCTCAGCAAATAAGCCCGTAAGGTAAAGCACATCTTAAGCAAATGTTTTAGTCATAGTTGACTCCATTGTGATTCACAGAGATGTTCCACTCACCAGGTTGGACAAAGATAAGGTTATGGTCAGCTGTTTATCAGGTGCCAGGATCTGTCAGATCACACATGCTATCAAGTCTTTCAACAACAAGTACCATTATGACTCTGTCATAGTTCATGTTGTTGTGAATGACTTGAGATGTATCTCATTGGACTATATGGAGACAGACATGATTTGGCCCTATGAATATGTGTCCCAGGCAGGTATGTCCCTAGCACGAGCAGCATTCTACACTCAACTAGGATGATACCACAATATAAACAAAAAAATGATTAACCAACAATTGGCTTAGTTTCTGGTGTCATTCTATGGGGATCCAGTTCCTGTCAGCCTGGGATGATATGATTGACAGACCACATTGTTTTGCCAGAGATGGTCTTCACTTGTCACCTCTAGGCTTTTAGTTATTGGCTAAGGCACTTGCCTTCCCCCCATAGTGCCTTTTTTAGGCAAGGTCTCAAGAACAACATTTCTAACATGAAAACATCACTCACAAATAAATTAAAGGTTATGCTGCTAAACGCTAGGAGTTTAAATCAGCAACTGCACTCTCTGGAAGCACTCCTTTCACTGGAGGATGTTGACATCAGTGCAGGCAAATTTGGTTTAGGGCCTCAGAGAGTTGCCTGGCCTTGCAAGGCTGCAATGCTTTCCACACTTTCAGACTACAAAATGAATGTGTAAGAACTAAAGAAGGAGGAGTATCTATGTTTTTCAAAGATAAATAAACTTCTTGACTGGTTAGACAGAAAAACTCCATGGATTTACTCCAAGTACAACTAACTGTTAGTAAGACCCTTCTTCAAGTCCTCGTTAGCTATAGGCCCCCTTCAGTTAACCACAATACCTACACTGTTTGTTTGAACCTACTTGAGTCAATCAAATTACAACCAAACATGCTACTCATGGGCAATTTTAACTATCCCTCCATTGACTGGGAAACTTATATGAGTACCAACATTCAAAAAACACTAGAGGAGCCTCCACATCAAAGGTTCAGAAATCCAAGCAGCAAAAGACGTAAAGAAAAATATCCGAACCACCACTCTGTAGATAAATGATATTTTTAAAACACAATCCCCTGGATTTACAAAGCCCTGTAGAACATGCAGGATTAGTCTAAGAGCTATTTTTGGCAATATGGCCGACGTGCGATCCAGGAAGGAGCTCCCGGGATGTGCACATGAGCTCTTAGACTAATCCTGCACAGACTGCGCTTCTGTATACAAATTACCCTCATTTGCAGGTGAATAGCATGAAAATGAGGGTAATGTGCAATCCAGGAAGCTGGCAGCTGTCTGTGCAGGACGAGTGCAGTGTGCAGAAATGTATGCGGTTAGTAACCGAGTACATTTCTGCAATCTACAAAACAAAGCTATGATAGCTGCAAATAAAGGCTGCATATCATTGAGGAAGCATGCCATTGGCCAAGTAGAAGGCCATTGGCATAGCAAACTGTTTAAAAAATAAAATAAACAACTTTTTTTTTTTTTGTCGATCTCGCCTGTTTAAGCATAGAGCAGTGGCGCGCAAATGGAATTCGGGGGAAATCATAAAATAAACCTAAAATAAGCAGTCTAACTAATATCAGTATTCTATCATGCAAGTCAATGGCAGGCAGAAGACAACCTGGCCAGTGAGTAATGGTTGCTAAGGGGGGAGACTCAGTGTGGGACATGTAACTATGTATTAGCAGGCAATCCGATGCAAATGAGGGAAAGGTTAGTGAATCCCAGATATTACCAAGGTGTGAGGCAGGTCCCAAGAGTGTAAGAGTGTAAATAGCTGGGTGCAAGACTAGGATATAGGTGACATCATGGGGGGGTGTCAGGCATACCGTAAGTGGATTGGAGACCTGTGGCTTGGGATTGCTCCTAGCTTAGTACAGCTAAGCTAGGGGTGTGTCTAAACCTGCATAGCACTCTTTACAAAGTGTAAACAGGTGTGCGTGCTGCTCACTGGGTTTTACAGGAAGAAAAAGGAAGTTAAACCAGGAAAAAGCAGCTCTGTGCACATTTGAGCACTCTGTTTGTGTGGCACACACATGGGCTTAAACAGGAAGGCAATGGGAAGGGAAAACAGCAGTAGGAAGGTAATCAAGGAGAACTACGTTAGCTGACAGGTGAAATGTATCAGAATCAGCCAATTACACAGGCAGCAGACCAGCCCAGCCCAGGACAGCACAGCATACCACTATAAACTATGCAAACACCTTTCCCCCTTGTTTTCCCAAAAATCCTGCACCACCGGTGTATACAGAAGGGAAAATTTTATAAAATGAAAACAAGAGAAAAAATGTTAGGGGCTGCTTTTGCTATCATAAACCAGCATGTGCAAGAGGCTGAGGGAGGTGAGGATGTGAATGCTGCTGAGCAAACCACAGTGAGGAGACGGAGAAGAGTGTACAGACCCAGGGTAACCTACCAAGGGCTACATGAGCTGAAGACAGTGGAGTACTATAGGGTGGACAGGGACCTCCTACAGCAAATTGTTGAGCTGTGCCAGCCACGCCTGACACACAGAACTAACAGAGGGGAACCCATCCCAGTGGATACCAAGGTATGTGTAGGCCTAAGAATACTAGCTACAGGTACCTTCCAAAGGCCAACTGGGGATATGATGGGGATTTCACAGGCATCAGCATCCAGGGTACTCCACCAGTTCTTGGATGCCATGTCAGCACATGTCAGTGAGCATGTATATTTCCCCATCACCCATGAGGCATTGGCCAGCAATATGCATCTCTTCCACCAAATAGCAGAATACCCTGAGGTAGTGGGTGCAATAGACTGCACACACATATGCATGAAAGCACCACCAGGTGAGTGGGGTAGGGTCTACATCAACCACAAGGGCTTCCCCTCCATCAACTGCCAGGTCATGTGCAATGCCCAGGGCATAATAATGAATGTGTGTGCTGGCTGCACTGGAAGCTACCATGATTCCCACATCTGGCATCTGATGCAGCTGTACAAGATATTTGCCAGTGGGAACATCCCACATGGTCACCTAGAGGGGGATGCTGGATATGCACTGGAGCCATCGCTGATGACACCCATCAGAAATGCACACACACCCGAACAAGAACTCCATAATGAGGCACACTCACAAACATGAATCATAATCGAGCGCGTGTTTGGGATGCTCAAGTCATGGTTCCGGTGCCTGGACACACCTGGTGGAACCTTGCAGTACTCACCAACTACTTGTACCCAAATTGTCCTTGCATTTGCCATGCTACACAATATGATCCTGTGGAAACAGCTGCAGCAGGAACAGCATGGGGCAGGGTCACACAACCCCCCACCAGTGCCAAGGCCTGCACAGGCATTGAGTGACTCAGAGGAGGAACAACCTGAGCCTGCCCCAGTAGGCAGAAGGAGGCATGCCCAGTATGCCGTGGTCTTGGCAAAGAGGCGACACATAGCACATGCACTGACACAGTATGGACCCAGAGAATGACACCTCTCTCAGACTCATACATACAATAAAAGGGATGCCAAGCATGACACTACCTGTGCTCAACCATGTATAGGGAGTGTACTATGTGCATCTGACATAGGCAGCCCTGCAGCACCACCCTCAATACTGGGACACCCACAAGGTAAGTGACTCACACATGCCAGTTGGGGGGGGCACATACCCAACAACAGTCACAGCCAGCAGGATAGGTGTAGACAAACACAAACAAATGCTGTACTATGGTCTCTGAATGCACCCTATGGGTAACCCCTCCCCCAAGCCTACACAGACAGACTACAGCAGGCCAGCCAGTTGGATGTAAGTTGTGAAGGCTAGGAAGTCAGAAACTAATATGTAGGTAGTTAAAGCTAAGATCTGTAGTACACTGGTATGCCTCTATCCAGCACAATAGGTAAGACTACAGACTGAAATGGTGTACCCGACATACTAGTACAGTCCTAGCAAATGTGTAAAAGTGTAAGGTGTGTCCCACCATCCTATGTACACTTATAGTAGCAGTCAGGTGTGCCCCCCCACCCCTGTGTAGAAATGTAGAAAAAGTCAGCCCCCCCCTGCTATGCAGAAATGTAGCAACAGTCAGTGCCAAATGACCGATGTATACCCTGCAGACACAGCATACTATCTGTCGGTCTACAATACAAAGGTCAGCACCGCAGTACAAACTACCTGGACTTGATCCACACATGCAATATAGATGGCCATACTGGGCATGCTCACACACGTAAACACCTGAAGGCCATGTCAGCAAACACCAGTGGACCAGACATATTTGGCAGTTGCAGTTCTTAATGCAGACACATGTCAGTATGCACCACTCCTGCCTTGCACACACAGTAGATGGGAATACAGACATATATGTAAGGACAACACACTATAATAAGCCAAAGGTAGATGGGCATAGATGTGTGGAAGAGGTGACTGTGACAAAAAGCCATCTAGGCCTGTCCCACCCAGCACACAACCAATGGGCCCCAAACACATGAGGTGCAGGTGTCACTCACTGCAGATACTAGCCACCAGTATCTGTCAGCATGATGGCGTGTTGCACGTGCCAGCTGTGCAACATGAATGTACAAGGAAGTAGTCACCTAGTAGCTGTATACATGTACCTGTGGCATATGACCCCATTTGTGCCCGCATGCGGCATGTCAACCCCTACATGAATGGGTTATGGCTCATGCACACACACCACCCTCCCCATAGCAGTATCATGACAAGCCTGCTGAGGTCATCCAATGTGAAATACACCTTTGGGAGCGCTGTAGCTCAGTAATCCCCATGGTGTGTCCCATAACAGTGTACTGCTGTAGTGATAAAATAGCTAGGTAGTAGTCCTAACTCCAGACTTGGCAACTGTGTGAGTGTGTATTTGTGTGCACTTCTCTCTGTCTCTGACTGTGTAGACAGAAATGCTTTTTATGCTACTCACACTCCGTACAGTTCATATACACAACTTTGGCAAGTCTGCTGATGTCACTCAACTACAAATACACCTCTGGGGAAACCATAGCCCAGTAATCACTGTAGCATAACCTGTAACTGTGTACTGCTGTAGTATGATAAAGTAGTTAGTTATGTGATCTAACCCCAGACCGTGCTGGTGTGTGTCTGACTGAGTAGAGAGCAATGCTTTTTAGGCCACTCACACCCCGTACAGTACAGATACTCAACTTTGGGAAGGCTGCTAATGTCACTCACCAAGAAATACACCTCTGGGGTAATCATATCCCAGTAATTTCCATAGTGCGTCCTGTAACTGTGCACTGCTGTCATGTGATAAAGTAGTTAGGTAGGTTTTCTAACCCCAGACCTGCCAACTGTGTGCTTGTGTGTCTGACTGAGTAGAGAGTGATGCTTTTTAGGCCACTCACATATACTCAACTTTGGCAAGGCTGCTGATGTCACTCACCTAGAAATACACCTTATGGGAAATCAGGGCCCAGTAATCTCCATAGCATGTCTTGAAACTGCTGTAGTGTGATAAAGTAGTTAGGTAGGTGTTCTAACCCCAGACCTGGTAACTGTGTGTGTCTAACTGAGTAGAGAGCAATGCTTTTTAGGCCACTCACACCCAGTACAATACATATACTCAACTTTGGCAAGGTTGCTGATGTCACTCACCTACAAATACACCTCCGAGGAAGTTATAGCTCAGTAATCACCGTAGCACAAACTGTAACTGCACACTGATGTAGTGTGATTAAGTTTTTAGGCAGGTATTCTAACCCCAGACCTGGCAACTGTGTGCTTCTGTGTGTCTGACCGAGAAGAGAGCAATGCATTTTACGCCACTGACACCCCGTACAATACATATACTCAACTGTGGCAAGTCTGCTGATGTCACTCACCTAGAAATACACCTCTGGGGAAAGCATAGCCCAGTAATCTCTGTAGCGCATCCTGTAACTGTGTACTGCTGTAGTGTGGTAAAGTAATTAGGTAGGTGTTCTAACCCCAAACATGGTAACTATGTGTCTCTGACTGAGTGAAGAACAATGCTTTTTAGGTCACACACACTCCTTAGAATTCATATACCCAACGTTGGCAAGCCTGCTGATGTCACTCACCTACAAATACACCTCTGGGAAAATCATAGCCCAGTAATGTATGTAGCATGTTCTGTAACTGTGTACTGCTGTAGTGTGATTTAGAACTGTGGTAGGGTTCCATCACCACCCATGGCAGTTCTGTATATTTTGCGTGTGTTTCAATGTCTGTGTATTGAGCAATGCATCATAGGCTACTCACTCACAGTACATTTCAAATGCCCTACTTTGCGAATCCTGCTGATGCCATACACATGTACAGAAACATTACCAGCTCACACCCACATAATGGCCTGGCCTGAACTGAGCCATCCAACCCCAACACACCTGGATACATAATTGAATACCTATCATCCCTTCCACAGCACCCCCCCTTCCTGAACGTCCACCAAAACCACCCATACTCGGGCTGCTAGCTTGGATCAGCCATATCTGCACATAGTGACCCCTACTCATATCTAGTAGGCAGTCTCAAGATTGCAAACTATTTATCACTTGCATATATAACCCTACCTCATTATCGTAAAGCCAAAAGAATCTAGGTCATTGGTTCCCACAATTTTTGGATATCCCTCATGGGATAAGTATCTGTTCTAAACATTAGACTTGGTGTCATGACACAATATCCAGTCCCGTAGACATCTGGACACACATTGTATGAGCAGTAGTTGTCCACAACCCTGCTCAGCCTCCAGCTGGCCCTGCAGAACCTACGACCAGGGATTAAACACCTGACCGTGATGCACAGCTCCCCACGTGCATTATCGGGAAAATATACCTTTCACATTTGCATAGTGGCAGTCGGATATAGGGTGATTAAGGTGCTTTAAAGCAGATGTAAGTAGGGTTACCACATGTCACACTTTGCAAGGGACAGTCCCCTTTTGGGCAGTTGTGTCCTGACCAAAATAATAAAATGGCAAATGTCCTGAGATTGTAGGAAATAATTATGTGCCATATTTCATGCAACAGTTGTATAAAATATTTATTTCTGTATGTAAAATACCTAAATGTTACAAGAAACAGTATAAGCAACTAAACTGCTACAAGAATAGACTTTCAATTAGGCAAAAAAGTAAAGTTCTATCCTTTGTACTGACCGTGGGTATGTGTCAGCCTGTAAAATCTGATGTGTGTTCTGAAAATGCCCCACTTTGGCCATTTGAAAAGGTGGCAACCCTAGACGTAAGAGGGTATGCAAGCATGTATGCACGACAGTAAGGGGCAGTGATTCAACGGTATGGGAAATGTAAATAAGCATGTAGGTGTATATACATGTGTACGTACAGACCGGTATATTTATACATATACATATATATATATATATATATATATATATATATATATATATATATGAAGAATGAACATGGTCACAATATAGCAGTCATAACGAATGTGAAGGGAAACAGCAGCAGAACACCCCATAATATTTAGTGCTGTTATATCAGGTTGGCCACAGGCGAGCACACCTCTGCATCTTCAACCACAGGTAAGACACTAAAATTTGAACTAAATATGTCCCCGTGCCAAATCTGACTTTCAACTAGGTACAGGGCAGTCTCGGTCCCCAGTCGGACAAGTCTAAACCCAAATGACCACATGAACACCCTGACAATCAAATACAAGTATGTGCCAGGAATATAGGCTTTGGAGGTCTGAATATACTTTGAGTGAGTCAACAAGCGGCACGGACCCAGAGCAGTAGGGAATGGAGCATGTGTAGTAGTGCGGTTTCCCCAACAGGAAAATGGATGCCTGTTGTATTAGTGAAGAGTTGAGGTGTGTGTTCGGGTATCTATGAACCATGGGTATACATATAAATGAAGCAGAACACCAATAGTCTAGTGGTTAGAGCATCCGACTAACGAGCAGATGTTGCTGGTTCGACTGCAGCACACACCATTTATGACGCGTAATCCATATACGAGCATATCTTGCTAATTTCATGCTGTATAATGATATAATACCAATGAAATGTGAACTGGGGTGAAGTATCACAGTAGGAATGTAGAAGGATTTTGTGTGACGTGAATCGCCGGTTAAACGGAAAACCGCAGCTGAAAATTGTTGTACTCACCCTTTGTCCAACGGCCCTTGTTCCACCCAGCAACACAATATACCACGTCAGCCAGGCCTGACGCCAGGACCCCACACATCACAATCAATGTGATTTACCACTAAGCCATGACAGTTATACCTAACGTCGATATTATCACAAACATAGCAGACAGCACAGTCATTCAACAGTATGATCAAAGTAATTAAATCATATAGATGTGCATGCATGCATACGTACACACACACACACACACACACGCACACACATATATATATTTATATATATATATATATATATATATATATATATATATATATATATACATACATATATATATATATATATATATATATATATATATATATATATATATATATATACATACATATAGGGTAACCACCTGTCCCACTATGCAAGGGACAGTCCATCTTTGGGCAGTTGTGTCCTGTACAATTAGTGTCAAATGGCAGATGTCCTGAGATTTAATGACAAAAATATGTCCTATATTTATGTAATAGTTGCATAAAACTATTATTTTGTATCTGAAACACCTAAATGTGATAAGAAACTGAATAAGCTGTCAATTAGGCATAAAAATGAGGTTCTGTCCTGTGGTTATGTGTCGGCCTTTAACATCATGATATTTGTACCAGATATGACCCACTTTGGTGGCAACCATATATATATGTATATATATATATATATATATATATATATATATATATATATATATATATATATATGTACAGAATGAACATGGGAACAAGAAAGCATTCATAACGAATGTGAAGGAACATAGCAGCGGAACACCCGTATTATCTAGTGATGACATATCAAGCTGGCCATAGGTGGCCAAAATTCCTGCGTCTCTAACCACAGGTAGGATGCTAACAGTAACCTTGTCCATGTGCTAAATCTGACTTTCAAATGAGTACATGGCTGTCCCAATCCCCAGTCAGACAAGCCTAAACCCAGATGACCACATGAACACCCTGACAATCAAACACAAGTATGTGCCGGGACTATAGGCTTTGGAGGTCTGAATATACTCGGAGTTAGTCAACATGCAGCACGGGTCCAGAGAATTAGGGAATGGCGCATGTGTAGTAGTGCAGCTTTGCCAACAGGAAAATGGATGCCAGCTGTGTAAGTGAAGTGTTGAGGCGTGTGTTCGGGTAATTGTGAACCAAGGGTATACATATAAATGAAGTGGTTAGTGCATCTGCCTAACAAACAGGCATTCATGGTTCAAGTTCAACTATAGCACATATAATTTTCCTTGTGGAATTATTGTCACTCTGCTGTAAGGCCGACATTAAAACATGTAAAAGTGAACATGTGTATCGCATGGGACTGTTAACCAGATCCCTTCAATTAAAGTGGTACTGTCATAATGAATAAGGCACAAGTAAGCATATATAAGCGGCAGTAAACATATGTAACGCACAGTAAGCATAGGCGAGTGTGCCTGCACGGGTGTAAGCAGCACCCAGCATAGGAAATGTAATTTTGTATATACAGATTTAATATATATATATATATATATATATATATATATATATATATATATATATATATATATATATATATATGTACGCACACAAACACACACACACACACACACACACACACACACACACACACACACACACACACATATATATATATATGTGTGTGTATAGATATATATCTACATACATATATATATGGGTCTATATGACTTGGTCGACAGTTCATATGATCGACTTTCTATATGGGCGAGAGTTCATTTGATCGACAAGCATTTTAGGTGGGGCTTCACCCCCACACCCCCAATGTGGGGGCTGTGCCCACACACACCCTAACTATATATCAACTCCAGGGTCACACAACATTGGGGAAGGGGGCAAATGCTTGTCGATCAAATGAACTGTCAACCAAATAAACAGTCGATCATATGAACTGTCGACAAAAGTATATATATATATATATATATATATACATATATATATATATATATATATATATATATATATAAACATCGTAACAATAAAGCATACACAAGGAATGTGAAGGGAATCAAGAGCAAATATGGTATTATATAGTGCTGTCAGCGTATGTCATAAAAAGCTGCCCAGGAGCGAGAAGAGCACCGCTACTCACACCACAGGCAGAGTTTTACCTCTGGGAGTAATATTTTTGAACTGCTAAGTCTACTTTACACACAGACGGAATGTAGTCCATCCTGGGACAACCAAAAATTGTAAAGTGCAAATGGCCATAATCCATAACCCCAGGAAAGGCACATATGTGCAAATATTACATGGCGGGAGAGCCTGTGAATATACGAGGTGGGACAAATTATGTGTAGAGCCCCAAACGCTCTGGTGAGGGCAATGTGTAAAGGTGTGTCATGGCTGCGATAACAAGTGGATAATGGATGTTATGCGTGTAAATTCAACACGGATGGGGTTGAGGAACTATGGGTATGAAATTATGGATCCAGGCGTGCCAGGGTTGGATGGCCCGGTTCTAATGGACCGCCCCGTGGAGGTCAACTAGTTCGTAATAGGTATATATGCATACACACATGCAGACAACAATATGTTGAAGTACATTCTCTGTAACACATGCATTCCATTTGTTGACATAAATAATAGGAATGTGCACATACAAATATCAACAGTAGATGGAATAATAGGCTGTGCAGAAGAGGGACGGGACAAATCACAATGTATCACATTCCAATTCCCATTGGTAATCCGTACATGAACATATTGCGACTTCTGTCTGCTGTATAATGTGCTAAATACCGATTACAAGATAACTGGAGTGAAGTCTCAATGTCATAATGAATAAGGCACTAGTATGCTGGTGAAGCATATATAAACACCATTACGCATGTGTAAGTGCGGATGAGTGGGGAATGTATTGGTTTTCAGTCACAGATGTATATATATTCATATATATATATATATATATATATATATATATATATATATATATATATATATATATATATATATATATATATATATATATATATATATATATATATATACATGGTTGCAGACATACATATACATATATATATATATATATATATATATATATATATATATATATATATATATATGTGTGTGTGTGTGTGTGTACACATATATGAACATATATAAATATATATATATATATATATATATATATATATATATATATATATGTGTGTGTGTGTGTGTGTGTGTGTGTGTGTGTGTGTGTGTGTGCGTAGATATATAGAGATATACAGCTATAATAGGCAAAAGCACACAGGAATGACATTTGTTCACAGGCTATGGTAATCGAAGTGAGGAGCCCAGGAAAGACACATGACACATGCAGCATGCCCTTCCACCACCCCCTACTACAGCCAGACAAAGGAACTACACACACAAGCAATGTAAAGTGTCCACTGCTCCCCAGATGACAGGCAGGATACACCCTGGGGGGACACAGTAAACCCGTGGATTCTAATCATGGAACACATACTGGAGTGTCCCTTGCGGGACACCCCAAACATTGGCCAAACCATGGAATGCGATAGGTCATCCAGTTTGTCCGCAGTGTATACAGACTCGGAATACAAGAGTTGGCAATCCAGATTACCCATGGGCCAAGACAATTGTATGAAATGGGGCCCGTGAAGTGGAGAGTGGGCAGCGTGTAGTGGTGTGTCCAGAACCCACCAGGTCCCAGAGTAAGAATGGGTGCTGTTGAGAAGGCGAGGGTGGGGGAATGATGGGTAGCTACTTATGGGTCTAGGTGTGCAGGTGTTGGCTGATGTTGGCCAATATGGACAGCCCTAGGGATGCAAGCAAATGTGTTCATTGGGCAGAGGCGTCGCCCAGTGAGCAGCCACAACCACTGCAAGACCCACTAAAGCAAAGTGTAATCTATATGGCATGGAATGGAATAACTAGATGTAGACGTATATAAGTAGAGCTATGTGTGTGTATATGTACCCATAGCGAGATAGAGATATGCTTCTCCCTTGCCGTAGTACGAATGTATACATACAGAGAAAGAATACAGATACATACCCACATATGAATCTATACATATTCAGACAACCATAGACCCATATGTTGTTAGATCATATATATATATATATATATATATATATATATATATATATATATATATATATACAGCAAGATATGAATATAAATGTATGCATACATATGCAGATGTATCTGTATATATTAATGTAAATAGATATGTATATGTTACAGTAAATATACACATGTATATACCTAGGATATGATACAGCAGTTACGGGTAACATATGTTCAGTCTGGGCATATGTTGGTGGGAGGTCCAATAAACAAACATCTACCCCCCACCCCCTCAGCTAGGCCGGTGAGTCATACAGACATGCAATAAAGGTAAATATACTACTGCTTCCCAGACCACCGGCAGGAAACTACCAGTGGGAGAGATCTGCAAGGTCTATACTCGAAACCTGGACAGCGATGTCCCTTGTGGGACACCAAAAATTTAGTGATTGGAGCCAGGCCCTGTAATGATTGATGTGACCAGGCTGTAGATGTACATGGACCAGTAGGTTGTGCAAGCCTGATAACACATGGGTTGACACAATGTACGACATGTGTCCCAACACAGGGAGAGTTTACAGTGTCTAGGGGTGTGTTTATACCCCACCTGCGCTCACAGTAAGGATGAGTTCTGTAGAGGAGTGGCAGGTAGGGCAACTATGGGTATGCGATTATGGGCCTAGGCGTGCAGGTGTTGGCTGGCAGAGCCATATTAAGACCACCCCATGGATGTAAGTATTATTCTGATGTGGGTATAGCAGATGCCCATACCTCGCAAACCTTAAGAGCACATCCACTGGATAGTCCGTAAACCATTTGGGGAACACATAGGGACCATATCATTGAACTGTTCCCAATTACCAGGGACATCTGTGATTACGAATCAGAATCTAACTCTGTCCCAACTAAACCCTCCTAGAACTAGTGATATTAGGAGGAAAGGTGGCAGAATACACTTACATAATGACAACATGTAAGAGTCATAAACAGCATGTACCTCAGACAATGTGTATGAATACATATGCTCTAGATCTGTCAATGTGTCAGGTTAATAGCGCCAAACTTCTAAATGTGTTCCCGAGGTTGTTATGCAGTGTTCCTGATTCAGTGTTCATTCTTCCCCATTCGTATGAGAGGTCTGCTAGTGAGAGACAGCATATTCCACCGACTACCTTAGAAAGATCCTAGAATAATAGGGTTGGGGTTACCACCTGTCCACCTTTGTGAGGGACACTCCACTTTGGACAGTTGTGTCCTGCAAAATAATTGTAATTATGGCAAATGTCCTGTGATTTAGGACAAAGCTTTCCTATATTGTCTGTAGTAGTTGCATAAAACAATTATTTTGTATCTGAAACACCTAAATGTTATAATAAACAGTATAAGCAACTATAATGCTACAAGAATAACCTTTTTTTAGGCAAAACAGTGATGTACTCTCCTTTGTACTGGCTGTGGGTATGTTTTGCCCTGCAAAATCTGACGCCTCTACATAAAGTTCCTATAGGATTGCCACCTTTTCAATTGCCCAAAGTGGGACATGTTTGGTAGAAATGTCAGATTTTCCAGGACAAAACATAACTACAGCCATGCATAGTACAGAATTTTACTTATTTGCACAAATAAAAGCTTATTCTAGTAACATTTGAATTGCTTATGCTACTTCACATAACATATAGAGGGTTCATATATAAAATAACTATTTTATGCAACATAGGATATACTTTTGTCCATTAATCCCAGGACATTTTCTATGTCTTGATTATTTTTGCAGGACACAACTGCTTAAAGAGGGACTGTCCCTCACAAAGTGTGACAGGTGTTAACACTAAAGTCCCACCTTGGCCAATTGAAAAGGTGGCAAACCTATAATAGGTATGCGGTAGCATGACTCGGCCGATGGATGTGGCTCCCAAAACCCAATTACTTGTCTGTATTGAAGATTCTTGGTTCCCATGTATCAGCCAGACAGGAGCAGGTTGTATGAGGAACACAAAAATATGATTAATTCACTGGACATGCCACCGATTCTGTACAGTCGAACACCATACCGTCGCCTAATGGGCAGCCATTCCTGATACTGTAGTCATGTAGTCTGGTGTAATAGGCATCACAAGGTAATATTGTGGTCCTTGCTCCCACCCAGGTGTGTGAGTGTCAGATGCAAGCACCAATGTTGGTGCATTTGCAAGTGCGGAAGCGAGCGGGTGTAAGCCAGTTTGGCTACCAGTATGCGAGTATTGCACTGGTAAAGCAATGTAGAGGATAACCGAGTGTAAGAAGCTGTAACCAGAGGTCAGCATTACTTAACAATGCGCAAACCCATACACTCCCGCTCCCAACTGCTTTAATGTGCCTTACTTCCTCCATATCCAATGGCCTTGTTCTGCCCTGCAACCAAACAAACATCCTCTGCAAGGCTCAGAACCAGGACCCTGTATACACAGCTGATGTGAATTACCAATACGCCATGGCAGATATACAGACAGCGGACAGTACCACAAACATATCATACAGCACAGTCATTCAATAGTATAAGAACGTATCCTATCACATTCAACAGTATAGGAATGTATCCCATCATGTAGATGTATATGTGAGTGTTTATGCCCAGCACCTAGGTGCATACATATATTGAGATATATCAGGAACATACCATGCGGCAACAATGCATTACAAACAAATGAAATGGGAAACACCAGCGACGCCTGTATTATGTAGTGGTGTTGTTCTATGTGATCTCAAGACTCCCTCAGACAGACATGTGTCAGTCATACACGCAAATAGTTGTACATTGGCCATATACATCACTCTGTGCATGTAATGTACATTAACACAACAGTATCTGTTCAATCATTATGCGTGAACAGTACTCTTGCAAGGTGCTGTGTGCAACATCATCATCATGATAACGCTAAATGGAGTAACCATAGAGGGACCGGTAGTGTTCTGTGTACAATGGGGTTGTCCTCATCATGTGTACCTGGACCATTTACGAGTGATGTGCATACCTGGATCGTGCACCTGAGGGACAAAGGTGAGGATAACAGGAGTATGTTGTGATGCATATTACAAGGGTTACATGTGTCCAGTGGGCACGTGTATGAAATAGACAGCTACGTATAGGGCAGATGTTGTCCTAGCAGCTGATTGGCCTTATGTTTCCATAGGTGAGGGTCAGATATAGGGGAAGGAGTGTAGGTATGGCTGTGGAGGATAGGTAGGATAGGATCACAGACATGACAGCATACAGGGTTGGTATATGATACATATGGGGGGATACACCCAGGACAGGGATGCGTGTTCGGCATTCACAAGGCCATGGGAACAGTGGGATGGAGGTCCCCAGCCATGGACAGCCACCACTGCATCTAAACAGCTGCAAACGAGGCAGTGCTGAGGGCTGTCCAGGAGGGGCAGCATCACCCTGTAAATGTGACTCCGCCCTTGAGCTTGTGTATCTGGTTTCGAAACTCCTTAGTTAGCCCTCAACGCAACATGTCCGGGACCGCACAACAGCAGACATGTACCTGTCTGGTCCTGCTCCCAGGGGGACATGGTCAAACCTCAGTGGTGGTACCACCAGAAGGTGGTGAAGAGCCGACAGAGGCTGATGTCCAAGGCTGGGCAGCTGAAGTGGGACAGGAGGTTCTGCCAGGACCTCCCAACCCATTCAGCCTATGGTGTTGCAGTTTAAACCCACATATGGCTTAGTGATATGCACCAGCATACAGGATTACCTATAACAGTATGCATAGATATCACCATCAACCCAACACAACAGATGGTATACATTTGCAGAGGGAGCACAACACATGCATATATACTGCATGCCATCTGTACAATGTGTAGTAGACGTGTGACCGCAGCTATGAACAGTTGCCCATTATTGGCTTGTCACTTGGAACCTCAGGCAGTGTCTGTCATACCACTGTTTCATGTGACACATGTCCAGCAGTAACACATCCCTATCATCATGTACTGTCTGCAATCCTCACACTATGCTTCTGCTGTGCACAGATGTGTGTTCAGTGTGTAACACAGGAAACAAATGGTTGCACACACTGACCAGTTCACAGATGGCCCTACAGATGGGGGTCCCTCACAAACAGAGTACTGTCATGTCTGCATTAAAACATGCAGAATAGCCATTACCACACAGGTCTGAGAAAGTTTGCTAATTCTAGTAAACGAAAGCGCTAACGTTTATTTGAGAATCCAGTGTGTTTTTTTCTTCCATTTCATTTATTTGCAGTTTTTGTTTTTTATCAAGTTTGTTTATTACCACACACATGTTAAACAGGCAGTAGTCTCAATGCAGCATAGCTACACTTACATGCTGTAGTCATGTGCGGCACATCACCCTCCCGTCTTGAGGCTATTTCCCACTGTGTATAATGTTTGAGGTACATCCAGATATCATCTGTGATGCTGTGTCAGAACACCACATCCAGGTACCACTCACAGTGACTGTCATGGCCAAATAACAACATGTGTTCCCTAGATAGTGTACTGTGTTTATCATGCGGATGGCTATGGGAACACCATCACAGCTGTTCCACATGCATTCAGCTAGAGGAGGACTGCAATAGGTGCAGAGGCCATCACCTGACCATGTCCATCACTTACAATACACATGCTGCTGCTGAGCAGGTGTATTCCTTCACATCCACCAGAGAGTGTGTGAGTGGGACAGGCAAAGCACACCAGGGAAGGGCTTGGAGACTTAACCCTAAGCATCGTCTGCCAGACACCTAACAGTACAGGGGTCAAACCTCTGACTGACTACTCATTACTGTTATGTGTGCATGAAGTTACTATTGTGCCACAAAGGCGACATGTTGCTGTGCTGTAAGAAAATATATGTGTGTAGTTGAGTGACATCTGCAACAGATATATAGTAGATATACATTAGGTGTGGCACACATGGCTGTCCATGTGAATGGATGCCAGTGTCACCACAGTCACACTCTCTAATGGACATGCATTGACACTCTTTGCCAGGGCCACAAATACACAACCTAACTACTTAGTTTGCCACAATGCAGTAATGCACAGGACTACATGCACCACAGGGGATATCTGGAGGTTCTATGAGCTAAGGCATGTGAAAGTGTTTGACATCTGTTGGTATGCCAATGAGGGTTATACTGGGAGTGACTGTGGTTGGGAGCATCATAACCCACATGCAGACACAAGGTGCCAGTACTGTAATGCATGTATGCATTGCTTCATGGGTGTGTAGTGGTTGGCTGTGCAAGATGGATGTACAAGGCTGGGTGATGGGTAATCCTTGGCATCTCATCACCTGACAATGGTGTGCAGTGCAGGGGTGTAGTGTCTGCAATGTCCCACACAGATGGGTACTGCATGATCTGCCCTGACATCCTGGTTACCAATGTGTATGGCCATAGCTTTGCAATGCATGCCATGTCTGTGTTTGATAGTCCTTCACATGGACATTGCATGGGATGTGCATGTCTCACAATACTGTACAGTGACATGTACAGGTGTACCTGGTTTGGCAGGCACATGTTGTGTACACAGCCTGTTATACCCAATATGCCAATATTGGCCTGATGTGGCAAAACCTGCTTATAGTGAGCAGGTCGACCCTGCACCTGCATTGATAGTATGATACAGGTATTTTGTGGTGTCAGTGGCATGGATCCATACAGGGCGCATGTGTACAGCATTGTATGGCCTCTGTGGATCACATTTGATGGCACCACATATGTTGCAGGAATCCAGTGTGGAACATAGTGAAGGCACAATGTCCGCATATATGTACCTATTGTACCGCTGTACAGGGTGCCATGTCCTCTACAGGCCACTGCATTCACACCATGCCTACTATCTGTCATCAATGTGTATGGTACTAGCAACATAGCGGGATATCCTAGGCAAGTTTGTTTGTGCATGGCACATGGGTGCGGGACATATACCGGGTACTAGTAGGGTTGCATACTTTGTTCACCAGGTCTTTTGCCAGATGTAGGGGTATGGCTTGCCAACACAGTCCCATGGCTGGCTGAAAGCTGTACTTCTAGTGAGGTTGCCGATGTGTCATAAGATGGACACCATATAGGAAAACTACAAAATCCACTCCCCAACATGTCCATTGGTAAGACACTCACAGTCCCCTCTACACAGGCTCTGACAGACAAACACACACACATGCCATGTCCTGTACACAAACCCCTACCTACCGTATCACACTGCAGCAATATGCTTTTAGGGCATGCGCTACGGTGAATACTGGGTTGCAGCACGCCTACAGGTGTATACCTAGGTGGGTGACAACAGCAGGAATGACAAAGGTGGTCATGTAATTTGTACAGAGTGCATACTCTACAAAGCACTGTACTTGTCTCACACAGGCAGACACACACACACACACACACACACACACACACACACACACACACACACACACACTTGGCATGTCTGTGATTAGAACACCGACCTAAGTGTTTTAGCACACTGCTGCAGTTACAGAACGCTACCCAGATTACTGGGTTGCAGTTCTCCCAGAGGTGTATTTCTAGGTGGGTGACATCATCAGCCTTGCCAAAGGTGGATATAGGAATGGTATGGAGTGTGAGCAGTCTAAAAGCATTATTCAGTCCTCAGGCAGACGGCAACAAACACACACACACACACACACACACACACACACACACACACACACACACACACACACACACACACACACTTGGCAAGTCTGGGATTAAAACACTGACCTAACTACTTTATTACACTACAGCATTACACAGTTACAGAACGCGCTACTGAGATTACTGGGACACAGCACTCTCAGAGGTGTATTTGTAGGTGGGTGACATCATCAGCCTTGCCAAAGGTGGGTATAAGAATTGTATGGTGTGTGAGCAGTCAAAAAGCATTATTCAGTCCTCAGGCAGACAGGGACAAACACACACACACACACACACACACACACACACACACACACACACACACACACACTTGGCAAGTCTGGGATTAGAACACCGACCTAACTACTTTATTACACTACAGCATTACACAGTTACAGAATGCGCAACTGAGATTACTGGGACACAGCACTCCCAGAGGTGTATTTGTAGGTGGGTGACATCATCAGCCTTGCCAAAGGTGGGTATAAGAATTGTATGGAGTGTGAGCAGTCTAAAAGCATTATTCAGTCCTCAGGCAGACAAGGACAAACACACACACACTTGGCCAGTCTGGGATTAGAACACCGACCTAACTAATTTATTACACTACAGCATTATGCATTCACAGAACACGCTACCGAGATTACGTGGACACAGCACTCCCAGAGGTGTATTTGTAGGTGGGTGACATCATCAGCCCTGCCAAAGGTGGGTATAAGAATTGTATGGAGTGTGAGCAGTCTAAAAGCATTATTCAGTCCTTAGGCAAATGGGGACAAACACACACACACACACACACACACACACACACACACACACACACACACACACACATGCACACATGCACACACACACACCAGTGGTGAGAACGGAACACCTGCCTATCTACAGATCACTATTACAATACTACATAGTTATGAGTCGCACCACACAGACTACACATTTCAAGGCTGTTATTGTGACCTTCTAGGAATGCGGACATCAACAGGGATGCTGGCAGTTAAGATGTACATACCTGTGAACCTGTGTGTTTAAAGTAGGAATCCATCCTGACCTGGAGTATGCCCATCTGTGGAATGGATGACTACTATCACTGTACAGGATTACAATGCCCATGCCCATACACAGAGGCACATAACCGACACAAGGTGTCACTGGGCATGCTCACACACTTAGTAGCACAGGGCTGTTTGGAATGCACTATGTGTCCATCTACACAAGTTTATACTGGGCATGTTCATACACTTAGTAGCACAGGGCTGGCTGGGATGCAGTCTTAGATTATAAGCATGGAAGGCCACAGTGGCCATGCTATTACAGTTAGATGTAAAGAACACATTGTAATGGGCTCTGGTGTTAGTAGTTGTCATTGTTAGCAGGAACGCTGCTCTACATATATCTGACACTGGTCTTTTACACAACATCTGCTGCTGTCCGTCTCCCAGATGTACCATCCTATACCAAGCACAATACCACCACTCGTAGTGATGTCTTGCTAGGAGTGGAAACTGCTCGACCAACACAATGAGCCAATGTCCTGCTGTAAGTACGAGGTTGTCCAGTGTTTGTCATTCTGGGATGACATGACTGACAGTAGACAGGCCTTTGACACATATCACATGCATCCATGATTCAAGGGAGTGGGGATAATACCCAAGTTGCATTCACCCATATAGTGCCATTCCAAGGCAAATGTCCTAAACACCGGATAACACCCTGACACATAGAGGACAACTGCATTGTATGCTTATGCTAACCAGTGCTAGATGTGTAGTGTCCATAATCACAGCTGCTCACTGTAGATCCGACAATGGGGAGTACTGACATCTGTGCAGTGAGGAACACCTGGCTGAAGGCTCTGTAGTGCACAATAGCACTACCACCATATATCTCAGAACCAGACATGTGGGCCATAACACAGGTACAGACGGCTCCAGCTAGTGGTGTCCCCACATACATAGAGGCCACTCACATGTACTGACCAGTACCCCCACAAAAGGTATCACAGATGAGTCAGGTGCAGGACAGTGTCAAATGCTGCATTCTAGGATGTAAACCTCAGAATCCACCATGCCCTCGGGCCATCAACACACATCCATACATGTTGTAGGACATATAAGAGTACACCACCATGTGACCCTTGACCAGTGGACTGTACCAAGCTCTACATCAACTGTAGAGAGTACCCATGCACTGACATGGTTGCATCATGTGTTATGCAATGCAATGATACCACTGTCTGTAAACAGGTCAGCTGTACACATACCAGGGGTCCTTGGTTATTTACAGCATTAGCAGATGACTGTTGCTGTACACCAGTACACACCCTCATGTTTGGATATGACATACATGTACCTGCCCTGGATATGTACATGCCACACACACACAACATATATGTAAATAGCATAGTTGTTGTTGTCCTTTGTGCAGACAGGTGGCTACAGCCATTACACACATGCACATGGAATGTAGGTCCATGGCTGCTGAATGCTAACAGTACATAAGGTGTGATATCAATGTCGGCAGAGGTAACATTCCCTCTGTAGCGGTCACCCATTACACCCATCATATCATACAACAGTCCATGTGTCATGTATGTCATTACACATGTCCACCAATTGCAATGTCTACAAACATGCCCAAATGACAGGATTGTAGGACCTACACACATGTACATGTAGTGGTGTGCGTTCAGATACCTTGCGTGTGCAGTTACTGATGTATGCAGGTGACGTGTATCTTAGTACATCATGCAGTTGCACTGCAGTCTCAACATTGCCAACTGTATATGGTGATATGCTGAATGTACGGAAAGATGTACCTCAGGTATGGGCAGATGTGCGGAAATAACTAAGTGGTGGGGCATCTTTGCAGATGGATGTTTGCTGAGGACAGCTCACAGGTGTGTCACAAGCGGTCCTACAATAACCTGTGTAACCAGTAAGCAATGGTTTTGTTAATTGAAGGACATAACACACAACACAGACAGCGGTCAGGGTGACACCGAAGGTAAATCACTTGACACCTGTAACAGTTAAGACCTCCCATGTGTATATATCAGCACTGTTGCCAAAGTTGTAATGCGTGCAATACTGCTGTAAGTCTGTCATACATATCATGAGCTAGGCAGGTGTTTGATTCACAGTACTGGCATGTGTGGTTGTGTGTGTGTCCATATATGCCACGTATGGTGGTGAATACATCTCAATTGTTACTCACTCTCCTGTACACTAGTATAGAAATCTGTACAGACTGCAATGTAGAAAGCAGGATATAGGCAGGGGCGTGTATCTCACATATGTGAGGTATCTGTATGTGCGTGACATAGGTGTATTCGATAGTGAATGCCACAGTGTGTGTATGTGTGTGTGTGTGTGTGTGTGTGTGTGTGTGTGTGTGTGTGTGTGTGTGTGTGTGTGTGTGTGTGTGTGTATGGCTGTCTGGTCCCTGGAGTGAGGATGTATGTTACCATAGTGAACTGATAAGGCCCCTCCTCCCATCCAGGCGATGCAATCTACAATCCGTGTTGATGTCCCCGATCTTAGGCCATACTGACTACCTATACATGTGTATTCTCTGTGGTGCATCATGTAGGTGCACAGTATTGTACTGATGATTTGCACATAGGCAGGTGTCCTCACCTCAACAGTAGCAACTGTGTGCGAGTGTGTGTTACTGTGTCGGTGAATCTGTGAGTGTGTGGGTGTGTTACTGTGTCACTGAATACATATGTGTCAATACCTGAGTGTGTGGGTGGAGTTGTGTGTTGGCCTCCTGTCATGGGAATGTGTATTACTGTTTCCCAATGAGGCATCACACTTCCCATTGGCCTCTACCCTTGTAATCAGCTAGACCGCTCTCTTACCTCACCACTCCATGTAACTGTACCTGCGATGTCACCCAGTATGGATGTCACATCTGTAGCCACAGTAGCTTAATACACAACTATCATGCTCTTGGATCAGTAGACGTGTTTGGAACATGGGACATTCTCACTGTTATGTGGCAGCTACATGGTACATGCTGGTATATTCATACATACCTGTGAGTAGTCCACATTGACATATGGGACACTAACTGCAAACACTGACATCCACCGGCACGTGCAATTAGACCTGAAGGAGGAAAGCAGAACATCATGACCAACATGCAGTTACTGTTGTTACAAAAGACACATACTGTTAACAGTATGAAATACATTGTACACCTGTAGTACATGGTATGTCTGCTGCCTGTCAACAGTACTCAACAATTGTAAACTACACTTGTGCATCAGACCATATGAGCATGTCCCTGCACCGATGGTGTGGCTGTTAGGGATGCAGCACAGGCATCATCATATGCACGGGGTGATAATGTTTGCCAGAGGATGACATCATATGTGTGGGTTAGGGCCTTTGATCTAATTGGGCGTGTGTGGATGTTATGCATGTGTGTGTTGCGGTGCCCTACATATGTTTCTGGTGTATGTATGCACACATTTCTAGCATGTGTCTGGCCTACACAGGGGTATTATTGACAGCTGCAGATTGTACAGGCCAGGTTTTACAGTTAACGGTATCCGGCCATGGACATGTGACCTGTGCCTGCCAGGGGTTGCACGGGCACTACTAGTCAGAGGTGCAGATTGGATACTGTCTGGTGACACTTGTCCACTGGAACCTTGCCCCTGTTGGGACCATCCAGGGCCATGTGCACATGGCCTGCTGTGTCGTGGTGTGGACAGCACAGCACCAGCTGCACTGCTGCTTCTACCACCACTATGGGAGCAGACATGTGAGATAGTTCTTTCACGTAGACCTGAAACAGGTGATGTAGCAGGCCTACGTCCAAGTGCCCGATGCCTCAGTCCTAACAGATGTTCCAACACAGACAGCTCACGCTTGCGGATTGTCATGCCTTGGTCAAGGACTCCAACCATGTCACCCAACCATCTATCCAAAGCTTCAGCAATCTGCTGTTGAGCATTTACCATTGCCTGGATGTTGTTGTTTAAAGAACGGACAGCAGCCCTCTGAAGCCTCTGATCTTCCTCTGTTGTGTCGTTCAGCACGTGCCTGTGCCTCCATTACAGCCTGAAACATGCGTCTGGTGACACCAGCTGCTGCGCTCTGTCTTGCAGGGGTATGTTGGCCAGGGGTCCTCCTATGAGCAGCACTGGCCACGTGCCTGTGTGGGGCATCACCAGTCAGTTGGCTGACACCATGGTGTGCAGGCACACCTTCCATGGCCCCCACACTTTCCTCTTCCAAGATACCCACGCCAACTGTCCTTCCTATATGGCCACTGGGGATGGGGTATTTGTAGGCATCGGATCTGTGTGTGGGGATGAGGGGGATATAGGTGGAATGGCAACCAATGGCATAGATTCAGCCCCTGACAACCCTGCTTGTGCCTCAATCATACTTTCATCATCACCACTGCTAGAGTCTGTGGGGACACTAATATCAGATGGACTGCAGGAGGGCAAAGCACCTACATCACCTGTGAGGGGCAGACAAGAACTGTACATTACAATCTATATAACAGACACACAGACACACAGATACACATACACACACGTTATGGCACCCAACATGCATGTGATATGACAGAAGGCATGCAATATGCATGTGATACGGCAGACAGCATGCAGCACAGACAATAATAGTGGTAGTTATCATACATCCCTGGGTTGTACACAACAGCATGCATGTGTCATAGCAGAAGGCATGCAAATTACACAATCATTGTAGTAGTTAGCATACATCCCTGTGTTACACCATGTAGACCAGCACAGGTTAACAGTACACCTGCCTGATGTGTGGCATATGACCTTGACAATCACATGCAGTATGACATGTGATCTGCTGACGTGTGCAATGACATGCATACATGTTTAACACAATGGTGTCCTGTCAAATATACAGTGGGGTAATGGTTTCCCAATGCAGTGTTGTCTGTCCATCCTACAGATATACTGCACATTTAGCTGATGTGCATGGCCATTGCAGGGAATCATGAGGTGTCTCTATTGCTATGCAGTGCGAGTTACAGACAGTTCATAGACATGACTGTGTTCAGATACAATACATATATACTGTGGAATGTGACCCACGTCACTGATGTGTATACACACTAAACCATGATGTGGAATGTGTGACACAGGTCACTGAAGGGTATACGGATGACACCCCTGCACATCTGCAACCATATTGCTGCTGCCTGGCAAATATGGCCAGATATGGCAAACTCATCGTTACACCATGTCCCACATGACATCTGTGTACCACACACACACACACACACACACACACACACACACACACACACACACACACACACACACACACACACACACACACACACACAAGGAGCAAGTATGACATTGATGTCCGATATCAGCAAGGGGAATGTACTGTATCTGTGGGCTGATGTGGATACTATACACATGACTGCTGTCATCTCGTGACACACTCAAGATGTTCAACACATCGTATGTGGTGGATTGATGTCACACCTACACAAAATGTGCACAGGCCTATAGGATGTCGTGTTCCACATCTGCAATATAACCATTACACAAAGGCCATAGTTGGACCATGTGTAGCCATTGTATGACAGGGTGTACACACAAGCACATCACATCTACTGTGTGTGTTGCTTCATGTCTCTGGCCATCCTCCATGGCCATGTGTGTACATGTGTTTGCCAAATTATTGTGATGGGCATCTATTTCACATGTCTGTGTTGTCACAAATTCAGCAACCTTGAGTCCTGGTATCCACACAAAACATTCTTTATTGTAAAAACTGGACCAAAAACAAGAACAAAATGCTACCATAAACACAGGCACTAAGCACTTTCACCCTTTCATCTTAGGGCATCATCATTTGTGATTACCAGTGACTGTCGGTGCTTAGAATTACATGTCTGTGTTGTCCCATATGACATACACCCATAGATGTCATATGCTCCACTGATGACAGGGTTATGCAGACAAAGGATGGTATGTTTGGTATGTGGGATATGTTTTTCAGGATAGTTAGGCAGTGTTGCAGCCAGGCCACTAGATATCATGGACATGTCAAGATAGCACATTAGATTGTGTGACATTCATAGCAGGGCTATGATCCACACCAGTGAATCCTGTGGGCTCGCCATACTCCAGCTCACTGTGTAGTACTGTTTGTATTCCCCACATGTGTAGTTCTGATCTGTAGTACATGTCCCTACAGTGAACAACACCTCCACCATTGTATGCACAGCTGTCCACACATCTGGCAATAACAGTTTGTGAGGATTCATGTTGGTGATTCACATAGTTTGCAAGTGTTGCACATGGGTAGCCATTGTGATGCATTGCAGGTCTGACCTGTATATTGTGACAGGACCATATATTATGTGTACATGTGATAAATGGCCACATGGCAGATAGATCTGTGCATTATGATGCCTGATAAATAATAACAGTCTCACCTGCAGTGGGCTGATATCGCAGCAGAATGCCAGAGGTACCTAAATAGGAGTAACACAGCCATATGAGCATTATCCATGCCTGTATGATAGCTACAAGGTGCAATGTGCATGTTAACACATACACCAGTTCATTAGATTATACTATGGTGTTTGCACATGTGCATACACCGAGTAGCATACTATAGTATGCGGCATGTGTGTATACATGCCTTGCATATGATATTACATTATATATTGTACAGTGACACATGCAACTATATGGAATATAGTTGTTATAGGTGCAGTAGTGACTTGGCAAGCAACTCCAGGCTCGGTGGTTGAGAGACACCCACCTCCACAATATCGGCTAAGGCTTGTGGATGTTGTTCTGCAGCATAGCTCTCAACCGATCAAAGACAAATCTCAACAGAATCAGGGACAAATCCTCAAATAATCTGGGACAATCAGGGACATTTTTAAAATATTTGTACTATTAGCTTCAAACATTTGCAGAATAAGAGAAAGTGGATTAATATACATTTTCTGGCATAAAACGTCTATAACTCTGAATTACTGTCATTATTTATTAAGGGCAATTCACCACCTTTTCTTCAGCAGTCACTAGTTTTAAGAGGGATTAAGAGGGACAGACCTACAATTGGAGTCTAAATCAGGGACATCCCTGAAGATCAGGAACAGTTGAGAGGTTTGTTCTGCAGGTGTCCCCAGGTTGGCCAGTAGCTCCTCGGTACATGTGAGTAGGGGCTGGGTTGGTGGCCCATCACCTGTTGCACCTTGTTCCCTGGCGATTGCATTTGCATGCTGTTTTGCCCATCTAATGAGGTCTGTACAGTGTCTGCGCACCTGCTGGTATGTGCAGTTGTGGCCACCCACATCATTAACCCTCCTGCAAAGTTCCATCCACAGGGCATCCCACTGCTGTGCATCCTGTGGCACATGGTTGAAAAGGATATCATGATTGTCATGTAGGTATGGGATGAGGGCCTCATCCTCCAAGCTGGTATAAGGGGGTAGCCTTGCACTTGGCATACCTGGAAGACATAATGATGGAGACAGGTCACAGTAACTCACAGAGACATACAGAGCTACAGCTGAACATACATGTGTATCGCATTTATTACGATTAAATAGTTGTCTTTGCAAATCTACATGACACTGACACCACTGACATGTTTGTGTCACACACATGTGACACTCAATGGTGAGTAGATATTATCACCATATATGTGTGTGTGTGTCACCTGATTACATTGCTCATACTCCATGTGGATGCTATCTTGATGTGGGCATATCTGTTTGCCTGTACTGGTGTTCCTACCTATCAGCACATGGCTAGATGTGTCCACATTAATGCAGTCGACCTTGATGCTGTGTATATGTCACATATAAAGACTTACACTGCCTTAACGGACATGACTTGTGACCCTGCAGACTTGCTCATAGAAGGCTTTACATGTATGTGTTCTGCCATATACATCTACACGGCACTGTAAAGCAATTCAACATCCTGCCATGTATCACCTGTGTTGCACATGTAATACACATGGAACACTGGCTAGCCAGATGGTATTTGCAGGGATGGATATCAACTATAGTATGTACAGTCAAAGTCAACTAGTCGGCTATATGCCCTGGGCCATGTATGAATCTAGGATGAAAGATTACCTAGCTGTAGCTGACAGGCGGGTCTTTGGGGCCAGGTGGAGCAGTGCCACATAACTGATCCACAGGGTTAATGATACATTTACCATGTGGTCATCACACCATGTTGGAGAGGGGGGCTATGTGCAGCTTTGCTGGACAGGAATGCATAGTATGGCAGGGCTATGTAAAGTGTATTGAACAAGGATCTGTCCAGCATGTGGTGATCCTAGTACTAGGAAGGTGGATGTCCATAAAGTATGTGTTTGAGATCAGGATGTGTACATTTAGCATGTCCAACATCACTGGGTTGGACATGGATTTATTCAGGGTATGCATCATGCTACATAGTGGAGATGGGGAATGGGAAGGCTGGTGTAGGCTATCTGAACATGGCCAATACCCCTTAAAGGAAATATGTGATCTGATATGGGTCACTTGAGTGTTGTGTATTGCTGGACAATGATCTCTATATTCATGGATGGCACCTTATCATGATTAGGGTTGGCACATATGACTACCTGACAGGTGTGATGACGTATCTATCACAGGAAAGACAACTGCCCAGCTGCATCCCTTACACACAGTGTCTATTATGTTGACCGCTGCCTAGGTGGTAGTTCATGGGTACAGGGCTATTAACATAGTGGTGACAATGCAATATGTAGCCCAGGCAGGTATGACCCTGACCTTGAGCAGTATCCTACCTTCACCTAGAATGATGCCACAATACAGTGATAAGATGATCAGCTTTAATAATTGGCTTAAATTCTGGTGTCATTCAAAGGGGATCCAATGTCTGTCTGCCTGGGATGACATGCTGGACAAGCCACGCTGCTTCACAAGGAACGGCTTGCATCTGTCACCCCTAGGCTTCCGGATATTGGCAAAGGCTCTTGCCACCCCCATAGTGCCTTTTTTAGGCAAGGTTCAAATTCTAAACCTACCACCCTAGAACACAAAAAAGTAAAAAAACTAAGGGTAATGCTGCTCAATGCCAGAAGTCTCAATCTCAAGATGCACTTTCGAGGCCCTTCTCAGTATGGAGAACATCGATGTCTGTGCTGTGACAGAAACCTGGTTCAAGGCTCCTGAGAGCACCCCAGCACTATCAGGTTTCACCTCATATCATGCGTTCTGGCCCCAAAATCCGGACAACACCAAGAAAGGAGGGGGGGTGTCCATATTCATAAAGGACACCCACACCTCAAGGTTGGTGGCAATGCACGATGCATTGGAGACCATCCAGGTACAATTAACCATAGGCAAGACTGCTCTGTAATTTGTAGCATGTTACAGGCCACCCTCTCAAACTCAGGAACCTCACATGGCCTTCCTGAAAACAATGGAGGGGATAAATGTATCTCCAAACACCATCATACTAGGTGACTTCAACTACCCTAATATAGACTGGGAACACTACTCAAGCCCAAACACTCTAGCCCAAAGGTTCCTGGAGTTCATAAACTCAAATGCCATGGAACAACTAGTCACCATCCCCACAAGAGGAGAAAACATACTTGATCTCATCATCACGAACATGGGATCACAATGTTCAACACCGGAAGTATACCCCTCACTGGTGAGATCAGATCATAAACTAATCTCACTGGAGGTCCTCATCCCGCCTCCACCTGAAATAAAAAAGTCCACAGTGAAAAACTTCTCAAAAGCCGACTTCACACTTCTAAAAACTAGTGTGGTCTCCTTTAAGGCCCCTGAGCCAGTGGTAAACATTACTCAAACCGCTGAATCACTTACAAATGCCTTCTACCAGCACCTACAGGACTGCATGGATCAGGCAATCCCAAACAAAACTAAGACTCTTTGTACCAAAGGCAAGCATCCAGTCTGGTGGACCCCAGCCATAAACAAGCTCTACAACAAAAGGAGGAAGCTACTACAAGTTAGAGCAAAATCCTTGAAAGGTAAGACACCTTTGATCATTATAAGTAAAAAACTAAGAGCTCTCATGAAATCATCCAAGGCAAATTTTGAGAGAAAAATCGCCAAGGACTCAAAAGACAATCATAAGGCCTTCTTTAGCTATGTTAGAAACCTAGGAGGAAACTCCCAGATATGCTTAGAATTAGTTCAAAATGATGTGAAGATTACTGAACCTACACACATTGCCAACATACTGGCTGACAGGTTCAGTGCAAACTTCTCCCCCTCCCCCAAAAGGAGAGATATCTATACCAGAGGATTGTAGCCCCAAACATCTCCAACGCCCAGGTGAGAACTGCTCTCTCCAGCAAAAACACAGCATCCATGGGACCGGATGGTGTCCCCGGCTGTGTGCTCCACGAACTCAATGAGGAATTAAACCCGCAGTTAGGACAGCTGTTTAATCTTAGCCTCACCTCAGGATACGTACCCAAGGAGTGGCGCACAGCGACTGTGGTCCCACTTCACAAGGGCGGTGCCTCCACCAACCCTGGAAATCACCGTCCCATTAGCTTGACAAGCTTTATCTGCAAAGCCATGGAGAGGATCATAATGGAACTCATAAATAAAGACATAGGGAACTTGCAGACTTTGGATCCAACCCAGTTTGGCTTTGTCAAAGGCAGATCATGCCTTTTAAACTTGGTTGACTTTTTTGAGACAGTCACCAAGGCCATTGATGAGGAAAGGCAGTCCATACAGCCTACCTCGACCTGGCAAAGGCCTTCGACACAATACCCCACTCAGGTATCATCGACAAACTCATCAGCTTGAATGTAAACCCATACATCACAAGATGGGTTGCAAACTGGCTAAGTGACAGAACCCACAGGGTCAGAGTTGCTGGAGCCATGTCAGACTCAAAGCCTGTCACAAGTGGTGTCCCACAGGGCTCAGTCCTGGGTCCACTCTTGTTCGCATCTACTTTTCTGAAGTACAAGCAAACACAGGAGGGTTATGGCTGACAAAGTTTGCAGATGACTGCAAACTGGGTGCCATAGTCGAAAACACATCTGACACAGATATCCTTCAGAAGGGTCTCACAGAAACGGATAACTGGTGCCAGAGCCATGGCCTAAAGTTAAATGCCAAGAAATGCATAGTCATACCCTTCGGGAAAAACAAGGTTACCCCTAGCTACCATATAGGTGGCAATCCACTGAGCACAGAAGAAGTCATCAGGGATCTGGGGACCCAGGTTGACAGTAGCCTTCGCTTGACACTCATGTTGCTAAAGTAGTTAGGAAAACCTTCTACATTGTCCACCTGATCATGAAGGGATTCACATCTAGATCAAGGGAGGTCATCGTCCCCTGTACTCATCACTCATCAGACCTATGATTGAGTACAATGCCCCATTCGGAATGTATCTGACCCGACACCTGCAGCAGCTGGAAAGGCCCCAAAAGTTCCTCACCAAAAGGATAAAGGGTCTCAAAATATGTCTTATGCTGCCCGACTGAAAGAACTCCAGCTCTATTCAGTCTCATACCACTTGCTCAGAGGTGACCTGTGCCTGACATATAAGGCCATGTCAAACCCTGATTTGATGAATATGCTTCACCTCAAAAAATCTAGATCCCTCAGAACCACAAGGGCGGGAGGCTTAAACCTTGACACGGTTATTAATAGAACATGCTGGAGGGACAGATTCATCACCCAGAGACTCCCTATGCTGTGGAACAAAATCCCGGTACATGTGAGGCAGAGCACCTCGCTGGCCTTGTTCAAGAGGAATCTTGACCAATGGATGGGGGATCGCAGATATACCCCAGGGATTACTTCAGTGTCACTGCTTGACAGAGGCACAGCAAAATAATAGGCATAGTTTTATTCAAACTAAAGGGGTGGCGAAAGCCAAATAACTATGAGCTAGGCTTATAAATGCCCTTGGGCAGATAGCCTAGTATGAACCTATGAACCTATGAACCTATGTAGCTGTCAGATTGTGGCCATATGTCACACACACCTCACCCATAAAGCCTCTTCTGTATGTTGTCCACAACACTCTGAGTCAGCTATTGCTCCTAGGTCATAGTCATTTGCATACTTCAATAGGCAGATCCCTTCTGTTAGTCTGTGTGGTATGGACTACAATGAGGGGGAGTACAATTAATTAACCCTGTCTTAATGTAGCTGGTACTGGTGTGATGTGCATGTATTATTCAGACACCTTATGTAGTGTTGGTTCTGCCAGCAGTCCCGTTGCAAAACACTGCTGTAACATAGGAATGTACATCTAGTATACCAAGTGTAGGTGGAACACAGTATGGGTGATGATGTCCTATGACCTGGCAAGGTTATGATATGCAGTGTGAAATCACCCTTACTGTCATCTGCATCTGTACTGCTGACATCAAATAATTTGATCAAGGTTCATGGCTATTCAGAGCAGACTCAGCAGGGTAGTAGTGCAGTACTTCCCATTATCAGTGGTGTCTCCCCCTTTGTGGGTTGTGATACCTGTTGGTGTGCACTATTCAGTGTGTACACAGCCTGACATGAAGCAATGTTTTACATGATGTGTATGTGGAGAGCAGCTTGTTTTGCCATATGTGTATGATACAACCTAGGATGTGGACAGGTCGCATGCAGCCTGAGTGCAGCTTGTACCTGCATAGTTGTGGGTACAGGGGCTCTGTGGTGTACATGGATATATGATTGTGTACCTGTTGGGGGGGCAGTGTGTTTATGTTATCCAAGACTCTATCTAGATTGCTTATTCATGCTCAGCACTTGTTCAGAACTTGTAAGCAATATGTAAGCTACTAATTACTATAGCACTCAATCTTCCTCATTACCTAGAGGTAAACAGGTTTTGTACATACTTTTCTCACTTGCTTAGGGTAAAATAGCTCTTGTACTCACTTTCTTTACTTATCTAGGGGAAATTAGTTTTATATTCAGGCATGTCCAAGGGTCAGCTGCCAGTGTTCTCTCCTGTCTATCTAATGAATCTGGACATCTTGAGGCAATGTAGACATTGTCTCATGTGCACAGACAACCCTCTCCGCCTACCACCCAACACTACAACCTGTGAGAGATGCACTTATCTAGCCAAACTAGAGGTAAAGCTCTCTCCAACCAAGACTGACCTGACAGTCATGTGGAGAAGGTAAACATTCGAACCACACCACACTCATCAAATAGTCTCACTGAATCTAGCCCACCATTAACAGGGAAAACTACTAGTGTACCAACTCATTAGCTCAACGCTTTCTGGAATTCATAAGCATCAATGCCCTGGATCAACTTATCCAGACATCCACCAGGGGCAGCAATATCCTAGACCTAGGCATTAACAACATGAGTGATCGGTGTTCCACACCTGAAGTCAACTCCTCATTGGTCCGATCTGACCATAAGCTGAACACCCTTGATATCCACATCCCCCCCCCCATTAAGGGAACCACAGTATAATATGTCTACAAAGCCAACTTCTTGCTTCTTAAGACAGACGTGGTGAACTTCATGACACTTATGTAGATGGACAATACTGATACAACTGCTGAATCCTACACAAATGCACTCTATAAGCACTTACATGAGTGCATGGATCGTGCTATCCCAAACAGAACCAAGACGCTATAATCCTAATTAAGGAAGCCAATCTGGTGGTCCCCTGCCATAAACAAACTGTACAACAGAAGGGAGACACTGTTGCAAAAGAGAGTACAATCCTATGCGTGGAGGAGCTCCCTGGTCAGCCTCAGTAAGAAGGTGAGATCCCTTATAAGATCCTCCAAAGATAGCTACGGAAACAAAACCACCACTAATTCCAACAACCACAAAGCATTCTATAGCTATGTCAAATATCTCGATTTCAACACCCAGATCTGCTCTGAGTTACAGCACAAAGGCACGAACATTACATAACCAACTGATATTGCCAACATCCTGGCAGATAGGTTCAGTGCTAACTTTACCCCCCCCCCAAAGGGCCCATATCTATACAGGAATAGTGCAGAGTCCCTGTAATCACAACTACGCAGGTAAAAGCTGCACACTCTAAAGCCAATATTACAGTATCCATGGGACCGGACAACATCCCAGGCTGCGTTTTACATGAATTTCAGAACGTACTGGCTCCCCACCCATGCACCATGTTCAATAATAACCTCACATTGGGCTTTGTGCTCCCTGAATAGTGCACAGCAACAGTTATCCCACTCCACAAAGGTAGAGCCACAACGGACCACAGGACCTATTGCCATATAGGCCTGACTAGCCTGGTCTGCAAGGCTATGGAGCACATCATCATGGACAGAACCCACACAGTGGGAGTTGCATACCCTAGGTCCGACTGTATACCAGTTGCAAGTGGCATCCCCCAGGGCTCAGTCCTAGGACTCCTCATGTTCGGTATATACTTTTCTGATGTACAGGTAAGCACAGGAGGGCTTTGGCTGAAAAGGTATGCAGACGACTGCAAACTAGGGGCCATAATTGTTTCCCCAGCTGATACAGACACCCTCTGGAAGGGTCACACTGTGACAGATACCTGGTGTCAATATCATAGCCTCAAGCTGAATGCCAAAAAGTGCATAGTCATCCCCTTTGGATATAACTAATTACCCGTGGACTACCACATAGGTGCTAGTCCCCTACATACAGAAAAGGTAATAAGGGATCTGGGAAACCCAGTAGATAGCAATCTCTCCTTCGATACCCATAATGACAAGGTGGTTAGAATATCCTTCTACGTGGCCCCCCTAATCTCTAATGGGTTCACATCCAGAACAAAGGAGGCAATTGTGCCTCTCTACTCATGACTTATTAGACCCATTAAAGGATACAACACCCCATTTGGGATGTACCTTACAAGACAACTGCAACAGCTTGGAAGACCACAACAGTACCATACCAAGAGGATTACTGACCTCAAACAGATGACCTATGTAGCCCAACCTAAGAATCTCCAGCTCTAATAGGTTGCATACCGCATACTCACAGGTGATCTCTGCTTGACATACAAGGCCCATGTCCAACCCAGTATTGCTGGATATGTTCCACCTAAACAGAAGCCCCTGAGAGCCACATGCTTTAGGCATATACACTTAACCACAATAATGACTAGGACATGCTGGACGGATAGATTCCTGACCCGGAGACTCCCCATGCTTTGAAACATGATTCCAATGTACATCAGGCAGGACCCCTCACTAGCACTCTTCAAGGGAATCCTTGACGGGTGGATGGGAGACAGACATGCACCCCAGGGATCACTGCAGTGGCTCTGCTGGATAGAAGCACAGGGAACTAATGGCTCTGCCTTTCAGAGGCACAGGGAACTAACCTAAGGGGGTGGCAAAAGCCAACACATTCTAGCTAGGCTTATAAATACCTTTGGGCAGACAGCCTAGTACCTACCTTTGCACTTATTACATGTCTTATGCGCATGGATAGTTAACTAGCTCTTCCATTTTACTTTGCTATCATGCTGATAAACTGCCGAGTGACTACAAGTCATATGTATCCTGTTATTGTGTATTGTAAATGCCAATAGACATAACTAATGTTTGCCTAACATAACAGTAATGCTATGTAACTTGTAATACATATCTGCCTACAATACTGTACATTACACAGTTATTGGCACAATATCCCACAATGCAAATCATAATTGCACAGTGGGCCAACCTTTGACATGTCATTCTCAGTAATACATCCATACATATGCCTACTGTTACACTATATCAGCATATACTATCCCCTGTTATAGCACATACTTGTTGGACCAGGTGAGGAATATTCAGGTTCAAACCCCTTATATAGCATCCCTTGTGGTGTATGCGGTGTTTGCCTTGTGACCTACAGCAGTACACACATAAATACTACAAGCGTTACTATGCTCAACAATACATCACTACAAGATAACTGTTTCCACTATATGTATTGCGTGCACTTTAAATATTACGGAACAGGTATTACATACACAGACATACTGAGTGCTCTACATACCTTATTAGTAACCCGAGGTGTTGTTGACTGTTAATTCAATCCTTTTCAGTTTGTGTTCCAATCTTCTTTGTAACGTTCTGCTGGTATATACAGATGGTTTGAATGTTTGATAAGCCATCCTTTTATAGTTAAATATCGATAACATGTGCTATCCTGACCACCAATTGGTGTTCCAAAGTAGTTAATTAGATGCAAATCAGCTGTGCAGCTACTTCATTAGCCAATACCATGGCAACAGTGGTGTATAATTGAGTACTCCACTTGGGCATTGTCCGTTTGCCTTATTTTCGAGGAAGACGGCCTGGATGTGTTGTTTGTGATTTATTTCAACAGCTATATGGAGACAGACAGAGATATATTAGTTTCATGACTCCCATGGATTGTGTGTAATAGCTAGAAGATGTTGTTCTACATGTGAGTACAGCTGTTATATTTCAGAACATTGCTACTTATGCAGGGTTTGTTTGTACCTGATACTTCTGCAGATGTTTCAGTCTGGCAAGGATGTTTGGGCAGCTCAAGGCTGTATGGCTATGCATGAACTGTTAGGTGGTTTACACTGTCCTCACCAGACATCATTGGTTTGGTGTACATGTGTATCATACTGTGCTGTTAATCACTAATTGGTACACTTCCCGGTGTATACACAACCCTCTGAAATGGGATTAGTGCAAACAAACTATGTAACATCAGCAGTGGTTCCATTGTATAACAGCAACTATTTCACAGAGAGCCATGTTAGTGTGTCTCTGACAAGGTATGTTAAGGCTTCTGCAGATGTCATACAGTGAGTGAATGCTTTGTGATGTTATTACAGTTTGTATTGTAATTTGTTTGGGTGTGGGGATGATGTTGGTTGGTGTACATAGCAGATGCAGGTGTGTAGGAACTGCTTTTATCCATAATCGATATGTGCATGAGGGTTCCTTCCCTATTTGAACACCTATCCTTTAGTGGACTAAAACTATGGTAATTGCAGGCTGATTCATTAAGGCACTGTTAAATGGTTCCTGTATAGCATGCAGGTGATGTTAGTCCTTGAATCCTTTCAGCAATACATCAGAATGAAGTGTTGCTACATCAAAGCTGTGTATTTCATAGGTATTTGCAGTCATTGGAGTTGTGTTGGTGACTGACCCTTTTTGGCTAGGGTTGCCACCTTTTCAAATGGCCAGAGTGGGACATTTTCGGGACACACGTCAAATTTTACAGGCCGACACAAACCCACGGTCAGTACAAGGGATAGAACTTTCCTTTTCTGCCTAAATATAAGCTTATTCTTGTAGCAGTTTAGTTGCTTATCCTGTTTTTTGTAACATGTAGGTATTTTAGATACAGAAAGAACTATTGTATGCAACTATTACATTACATATGGGACATAATTATGTCCTACAAACTCAGGACATTTGCCACGTTTATTATTTTTGGTCAGGACACAACCGCCCAAAGAGGGACTGTCCCTCGCAAAGTGGGACAGGTGGTAACCCTATCATTGGCTCATGTCCATAGCACATATTTATAATAGTGCATAGGCATATACTCTCCATATCCTTTGTTCATAAAGTTTGGTCGTGGCGGAATGTTTGATTGCTATGGTCCATGTTATACTTATATATGAACACTTCAACCGCTGTATACAGGATACCTATGGAATCCCAAAATCACACAATTCCAATGCCCACAGTACCGGACCCAGACTCCCATACCCCACATTACCGACAGCGACCATAACTTGCGAAGTAACACAAACATGGAGCACACACATGCACACACAGATGCACTGCTACCCACCACATCCAAACAAACCATACTACACTACTTATGAGCAGGTGGGCAAGCCCCCCTACACCCTCCATGTGGGTGTCTGTGCCCCCCACACCCCTACTTTAATATTCTACCTTCTAAATTGCACAGACAGATGCACAAAGCAAACCCACAGACACACATTACAGTCCCCCAGAAACACACACCACACTCAGAACACACACTTACACAGACTACAGCCCTCAGAAACACACTTACACACAGTAACCTACCTGAACCGCAACACCCGAAGCACTGACTAAATGTCCCTTAACACTGGGATTTTAAACCTCGCACTTATGGTGTTTCAGTACTGTGGTCTTTCGGACTTTAAGCCTCGTGATTACGCGTTGGTATGTCAAGCAGTCGGTATGTGGTAGGTATCCCATTTATATGTACCTCCATGGTTATGTAGATGTTGTTAACCTATCTATATATCTACATATATATGTATATCCCCATATATCGACATATCTCTCTCTCTCTCTATATATATATATATATATATATATATATATATATATATATATTTATATATATATATATATATATATATATATATATATATATATATATATATATATATATATATATATATATATACATATATGTATAGCATACATCTTTCATTGGGTACATGCCGGTTTGTCCTATTTCCACACATTCCTACCTTTTGTGTTTTAACCTGTCAGTATACACAACTGCCATTGGTACATCTCAGGTAGCTTAGTGGTAGGTTATTGTGAAGATTGTATACATGGTTGTGTGTTCTAATCCTGGCAGTGGTAATTTTATCTCTCAGAGCAGGCACTGGTAGTGCAAGGGTGATTAACGCACATTTCAGCAGTTGTGTGTTCCAAATGTTTATTATTCTGTGGAATACTACCTATATATGCAAGCTGTGGTTAAGGTATACTATGTAACATGTAAATCATCTGAGAAGATTCCTGTCACGGGTACTCCTCATTATTTGGAACTACATCCCTGATTACATTATACAAAACCCCTCACTAACACTCCAGGGAATCCTTGCAGAGTGGGTGGAGAACAGTGGATTCACCCCAGGGATCCTGCAATTGGCTCTGCTCCACAGGGGGACAATTAGTTAATCAATGGGGTGGCGACAGCAGACACTTTTTGGTTATGCTTATGAGTGGCCTCGGGCAGTTAGGCATGTACCTACCTATGTATCTATGAACCTATACATACAGTATGGACACATGCTGATAGCTTAATTTACTGTTCAGGTATTGACTTATCTTGTGCCAATGGCAGTTGTGTGTACAATAGTTGAGGGCTACCTATGTAGGATGCACATAGTCGACCAGCTATACATGACAATTTACAGGTGGTCTTGTGTGTGTGCCATCCATGTTTGCTGTGTGTGCAGGTAGAGAAGGGTGTCAGTCCATAAGTGCCTACACTGTCAGTGTGTGTGCCATACGTTCCTTCTTTGCCAAGGCATGGGCATACTGGGCATGCCTCGGTCTGCCTACAGAGGCTGGCACAGGGTGTTCATGGTCTGAGTCCCTCTGTGCCCGTGGTGCCCTTGGTAATGATGGTGGGCTGTGAGGGCCTTCACCATTCTGTCCCTGCTACAGCTGTTTCCACAGGATCATATTGTGTAGCATGGCACATACTATGAAGATGTGGGCACACATGCCTGGAGAGTACTGCAAGACTCCACACGATATGTCCAAGCAACGAAACCGTGATTTCAGCATCCCAAACATACACTCGATGATGATTTGGGTTTCTGCGTGTGCCTCATTCTGGTGTTCTTGCGTGGCTGTGTGTGCATTTCTGATGGGAGTCATTATCCACGGTTCCAGTGCATTGCCAGCATCTCCCACCAGGTGGCCATATGGGATGTCCCCCCTGGCAAATACCTGATACAGCTGTGACGCATGCCAAATGTGGGAGTTGTGATAGCTTCCAGGGCTGCCAGCACACACATCCATGATAATGCCCTGGGCATTGTACATGACCTGGCAGTTGATGGAGGGGTATCCCTTGCGGTTTATGTAGCACCTACCTTGCTCACTGGGTGGTGTCTTGATGTGTATGTGCGTGCAGGTCTATTGCACCCAGTACCTCCGGGTAGTCTGCCACACGGTGGAAGAGAGGCATATTGTTGGCCAACTCCTCCTGCATTCGGGGGAAGTATATATGCTCATTAGCATGTGGTAACATGGCATCCAGGAACTGGTGGAATACCCTAGATGCTGATGCCTGTGAGAGCCCTATGATATCCCCAGTTGGCCTTTGAAAGGTACCTGTGGCTAGTATTCTCAAGCTTACACATACCTTCGTGTCCACTGGGATTGGTTCCCCTCTGTTATTTCTGGCTCTGAGGCATGGCCGGAACAGCTCAATAAGTTGCTGTATGGTGTCCCTGTCCACCCTGTAATGCTCTACTATCTCCAGATAATGTAGCCCCTGGTAGGTTATCCTGGGTCTAGACACTCTTCTCCTCCTCCAGTGCCTGAGATGGTTGTCAGCATCCTCCTCCATTCCACTGTCAGTCTCCAACACATGCTGGTAAATCAAAGCTATGGCAGCCCCTAACATGTACATATTAAAAGTTCCCCATCTGTATACACCAATGGCGCAGAGTGTCTGGGAATACACAAGTGTGTGTGTGGGGCTTTCACACCTTATACTATTGTGCAATGGATGATGCTGGTGTAATTGGGTGTGTATGTGCAATTCCAGCTGCAGGGTATCTTAATTATGAGTTTTACAGCAGGTACTGTTATTGTGGGGCCTTTGGAGTTGACTTACGCTTGGCTGCCATGATTCATCTATTGCCCTTTACTTCACTTTTCAACCCGATTCCCCTCACATTGTCAGGCATACATCCAGCTGCCTGTTTTCTTGTTTTGTACTTTCACTACCCAGGATTGTGTTGCGAAATGTGTTATGTAGCTGATCTACTGCAAGTTTGCTTTGTTCTGCTGTGACAGTTCTCTTTTCTTTGCAGTATGGCACCTCCCCTTTCCTGTTCTGCAGGTAGCTGCTAGCAGCCTTGTTAGCTGTTGTCACTGGCCCACAGTGAGTTCCTAGGTGTTAATTACTCATTTGTACTCCAATTACCATGCTGCAGCATTTCCTTATTGTCTTCCCGTATCCTTCCTGTTTCAGCTATGGTGCATGCCATTCACAGCTGTTTACCGGGTTTTGAGCATGTTTTCATCCACGTTCACATGCACTTTCAGTTACCTTGTGTGCTCTCAGCTAAGCAAAGCTATGGCTACTTCCACACCGCTATCCTGCGGCTTTGCTTAGCAACAGGCAACCTGGATTAGCAATGATCCAGTGTGCTTACATCTATGGTGGCGCACCCCTCTCATGATGTCATGTTTACCTCCAGGCCACACCTCGGTATTGTACCACTACACTGTGTGGTACATCCTTACGGCAGTGGGGAGTTTGCGATTCAGTATTACTTCACTCATTTGCAAGGCATTGACTACTAATTCCTAGTTACCATGCAAAACACTGTCACAGACCCTTAGCAACCCTTGCACCATGGTTGTGGTGTAGCATGCGTGCCATTGGCTATTATGGGGAATTCATGAATTGTGTTACACTGCAGTTTTATGACATCTAAATATATTTTCATTGTGATCCCGTTTGCGCACCGATGCACTGCGATTTTGCTTTGCGTTCGTGTGGCCATGACATTAAATGTTATTTTTTATGTGTTGTGCATGTTTTTTTATGCCATTGGCTATATACTTAGCCATTGACATATATTAACATTATAATACGTAAGTTTGGTCCACTTTCATGGCTCCGATTTTATGTTTGAAAAAATGTAAACCGTGTTTTTTGGTTTACATTTCTTCATGCTTACGCTGTGCCTGCACCACTTCATGAATCGCTATATACCTTCATTTGCATGCTACACTGCTGCGCATGGGGTAATTAGCATACATGCGCAGGGAGCTGCGCAGCTCTGGCGTACATTGGTAGTGCACTTAGAAACAGCTCGTACCTGAATTGCTCGGCGGCCATATTTGGTGTTAGATCGCTGACGCTACTCCGGCGCCTGGCACAAGCTTCATGAATCCCGGGGTCTGTCTCTCCATCTCTCTGTCCCTCTCTCTCTCTCTCTCTCTCTCTCTCTCCATCTTTCTATACCTTTGGGGTAATTGAACTCATAGCTCATATTGGCAGCAATGTGTATGTATTTCCAGGATTCTGGCATTAAAAACTTTGACACAATGCCCAGTGCAACCCACTATTGTGGAAGATTAAAGCAGCCGAGACCACAAGTCTTAGAAAAAAATGCAGTTTTTTATATGCAAACAAAATTAAATGTACATTCTTCCAAGCAAAAACAAAGTCTTATGTTTTTGTCAAAAGAACATCAAGCACTCTTAGCTTAGTCTTATAATCAATTTTAGACTGCTGGGAAACTGATTTATTGGTAGGTCTTTTTGGATCCTACTATCAGGAACAATTTTGTTACCTCTTCCAGGTCTTAGTTCATTATTTCTTTCAGTACTGCTGCCATGGACACCAAGTTCCTTTTAACTAATGTGCAAATGTTCTCTGATTGGATGTCTTGCAGCCCTCTTTTTATATTACATTTAGCAGCTGATTAAACAAATCAAGTTTCACTAATTAAATAAGCATGTACAGCTCAACAGAAACACATTTAAAGAAATACCACCATATTTTAATGGACTGTTCATGGCACTGCTAATAGCATTATTTTCTCAACTATTTTACATTTTTCAGTCACCTGTACTCTCCCACATGGTGAGAAGTATAAAACTCTGTATATCTAGATTTATCTGCATATGTCTATCTATCTATCTATCTATCTATCTATCTATCTATCTATCTATCTATCTATCTATCTATCTATCTATCTATCTATCTATCAATCTGTCTATATGTATGTGTGTATATATAGGTTCATAGGTGTCTAATGACCACAAGGGCCTTTTTAAGTCTAGCCACTGCTATTGTGTGGATGGAGGCACCATGTGGGAGCTGTTTAGGATATATCACCTTCAGGTACAGGCTCATAGGATGAGTAGATTGTCATTCACTGGTGACACCAACACAATGTGTAGCTTTGACAATACTAGTAATTGGAACCTTTTAGTGACCAGTGGAGGATACAGTGGGTATATCTCAGGCATCTGCCTCAAGGCTACTCCACCAGTGCCTTGATGCCATGCTACAGAATGTGGGTGAGCATGTGTGATTTCCACTTACTATGGAGAAATGACCCAACAGCATGTGGTCTTTTTATGATATTAGGTCATTTCTTTTAGGTACTGGGGGTCATAGACTACACCTATATTGCAAAAAAGGCTGCACATGGGGAGCAAGGAAGAAGAGTCCTTCTCTATCAACTTCCAGATGATCAGCAATGTACAGGGTGTGATATACAGTGTGTGTGTGTGTGTGTGTGTGTGTGTGTGTGTGTGTGTGTGTGTGTGTGTGTGTGTGTGTGTGTGTGCAGGCACCTCAGGCAGTGTCTATGACTCATAAACATGCCACATCGGCAACTTCTGTCAGTGTTTTGTGTGGGGTGAATTTATCCAGAGATATTTAATTGGTAATGCCAGATATGCCCATAAATATGTAATTTAATCAGAGCCATAATAACACCTACCAGAAGTCCCAAAATCATGGCAGAGAAGAGCAACAAAAACACACTATCACAAAACTGTGTCATTGTTAAACATGTTTTTGGCTTCTTGAAGGCCCATATCCTTTGAGTAGATATATGTAGGAATGCTCTTCATTATGAATGTTCAGTAAAATATTTTCAGTCTCTGCAATGTTACACAGCATCATTAAATAAAAGCTGTTATAGCAGTACAGACACATTCAGAACAATATATATTACCCAACATTGGAGGAGGTGACTGATCAGGAGCCTCTGAAAAAACAACTGCAAGAGAGCTTTATGCCAGAGGAGGTATGTGTGTACAATATGCTGTGGTCCTGCTAAGAGGTAGTGTCTGTTTTGTAACTGAGAGCTGGAATAAATTAGAAGATAGAACAGTAAAAATGTGTTATGCCCCATGTAGAATAGTGTTTACAATTCCTGGATTTCACTTGGGTCACCCAGGTTCAACTCCCGGTATGGGAATGGGCCACTTTTCTGGGGCTTCCGGCCTGGCATAATGGTTAAGGCTCACAGACACAAGAGAAAGGGTTTGATGCTTACCTTTGAGGGAAATTGGCTAGTCTTAAAATGGCCCAAAAAGGTAGCTAGTCTAGTACTTACCTATGAACTCCTACATACAAATCTAGAAAAAGACTACTCTCTACCATGCATAGAGCAGCCGCACTGTGCATTAAAAATAGGTTACATGAGCCATAAAGTACAGAAGGCAGAGCATAGTTATCATGATATGCACAGGTGAAGGTGGGGTACTTTTTTTGTCATCGGGGGCAATTCTGTGTGTGTCTGGTGGAATGTTTGAACAATATTTTTTATGAGTGCGTCAGACATGTTGGGTTGTGAGGGCTAAGGTAGACTGGCCAGAGAGGTCAATGCTGTTTTCATTGTTGTGTGAGTTTACAGAGGTAGAGGATACTGAAGTCTGACTGAGTGGTTGCTGGGTCACAGCTCCAGCAGATGTTGTAACACTGTGCTGGGATTTGCTGGACAGATTTGGACCACCTAAAGTCATGTCCCAATCCAGAGGAGAAACCTTTCCTAGCAGGATCACAAGCATGACCCAGACCAAACTGAGAGTGTGCAGTGGTCCATGACTGGGAATAGCAGCCCCTGTCATGGGTGGACTATGCACAAATAGCCTGCATATATAGTCATCCATGTTGCAATATACTTCCTTCAACACTTGATGGTGGCGCAGAAGTGATGGCCTTATATGTGCCTGACTGTGACCTTCCTCTTCCATGGTGGCCTTCCTCACCAAAGGTGGATGTGTACCATGTGCAGAAGTATGTCAGCCAAGATGCCTGGGCACACAGGACGCCTGCTGCCTGCAAACTTCATGCACCTCATGTTCATGATGTCATACATTTGGCCCATGCACTCCCTGAGGTCAACAGCCAAACTATGTACAACCTCTACCAGCTTAGTAATTGACCATCTTAGCAAGGCCTTTGTTGGTTTCTACTAGTCTCTTTATTATGGCTCTATGCAAATCCTGGGCGATGGCCATAGACATACCTAATTGGGTGGTGGATGGTACCCATGGCATATGCTCAGCCTCCAGCATGATGTTCACCACTGTCTTCCTCTTGTTCTATTGATCATGTGGCAACCAATGACGAATGTGCTGCAGATGAAAACTTCATTCCATGGAGATGTTTGTGTGTATTGTCCTGCCATTATTGGTATTTCTGGGTTTGTGGGGTATGTTGTGCAGGCATAGAGGCTATGCATCTGTAATTGTGTGGAGATGTGAACATTACATTGCTCCTGTCCAACAATAACACCATGACCCTACACCATGCTGGGCATTGGCTTGCATCATCCTGAGACCTGGACAGTTCCCCAACATCAAACAGCTGTATATGCATGGTAAAAGACCCTGATAATGCAGCACCTGCAAATACTCCAAAGGAAATCACCCAAATTAAGTAACACCCTTCACCAATAGCTACAGACCACTGACTGAAATACTACTGTTTAATATTTGACATGAGAAATTAGTAGATAACATACAATGAAGTAGTGGTAGCTGCACTTCTAGCACAGATATTTCTGCAACAAAGAATTTGTCATGGTTGTAAGTTTTACAACAGATTTTTGTCTACTGTGGTAGATACTTGTCCAAGTTAAGACATACCTTCCCGGGGCATCACCAGCAGACATAAACAGTGTTCTGTTCAACTCTTCACTAATATTCACGACTCCACCATGGATCTTGGAAGTGGCTAGACCCAGGAACTCCTATATCTATCTTAATGGTAGTTTGTTTAATCAGTCATGGTGTTGTCATGTCCTATTTCTCATCATATCTTTCTTGTCCTACCCTGTACCTGGCTGCTCTGCACCCTGCTCTGGCACTTGACTTACACCTTGTGTTCCTGTACGTCCCTGCACTAGACCACCTGAATGTACCCTGCTGGATGCCTAAGAAAAATAGTCCAAAATTAAGAATTAACCTACCAGCTCCCTGAGAGACCTTTCCTTGATAAAAGACAGTGAAACCTTGTGTTCCTGTACGTCCCTGCACTAGACCACCTGAATGTACCCAGCTGGACGCCTAAGAAAAATAGTCCAAACTTAAGAATTAACCTACCAGCTCCCTGCGAGACCTTTCCTTGATAAAAGACAGTGAAAGTATGTGTTGTTATAGCTACTAGACAAATTGTAATAATAATAATTTTTTATAGATACTGCTAGGTTAGGCAAGCTTCCCAGTCAGGTTAGCCAGCAGCCAACCTTTCCTCCCATTTAGCATTTTAAATAACCCTTACTTCCAGATTATACACTCCTTATCTCTAACTAGTTTATCTCCCCCCTCTCCCTTAGCCTGACATCCCCTCTAGGAGACCTATTTGCTGCAATAAAGTGACTGGCCAATAGGTGGCACCTCAATATAAACTTTCTGTATATTAATTTCTTCACCTATTCTTAACCATACCTCTCTAACTCTGTTCCCAGTTTTCCTCTGATTTACTGTTTTACCATCTCTCCTTTGTCCTAAGGTATCTTTAATCACATTCTACTCCTCTAACATCCTAAGTCTATTCTTGCTAGCCTCTCAGCTTTCTTCTACATTCTCTTACTTTCAGACTTACCTGCAGAATTTCATACTTCACTGATTGTCATCCTCGACAGTCTACTCTCTTGTCTCTGGTATCCTGCTGTCTTACTTCTCTATAGCTCTCCAAACTTCTCTCATTCCTCTCTCTTATTACTGCACTCACCGTACTCTAGCTTCTCCTAATCTTTGCTTATTTTTTTAACTGTGCTCACTGTTCCCTACCTATTCTATTACCTCCAACGCTGTGCTCCTCCCCTTAACCTAACCCTTCCCACCTTCTATCAGACCTATAGCTGCTTATCTCGTGGCTTCTGCCCCACACCTGCTTTATAGTTTACTCTCCTCCCCCTCTGCCGCAACATCCGGTCTCACCTTATAAATATACCCCATACTTGGGGGTGATGCCATCTTTCTTCTCCTACCCTGTACCTGGCTGCTGTGCACCCTGCTCCGGCGCTTGACCTACAGTAAGTGAACTCATGCTTTATAGGCATTTGTGAAGACTGTTCATTTGGGAAAGATTACTTGCTTTTATCATTCTTTTAATTGTTAGCTGTGTAAATACTTGTTTGCGGACTACACTCTCACCGCATACGCTTATGCCTACATAGTGTTGTGCACATGGGACTGTAACAAGCGGTTCTACTGCCGTGGAAGTGACTTTAAATTGTTATTGCCCTATCTAATGTGCAGAGTTAATTTAACCACTGTATTATTACTTATTCTATGTACAGAGCTTATTTATCCAATGAAGTAATGCTTAATTAAGCCTATAAAGCGTTGTGCACATAAACACAGTGATTTTATATGTGCAGAGTCAATTCAACCACTGAAGTAACGCTATAAAGTGCTGTGCAGATAAACATAGCGAATTTATATATGCAGAGTTAATTTAACCACTGAAATAATACTTAGTTGCTCCGTATATGGTAAACCTACTAAGCGTCATGCACATGGGACTGTTACAAATGGCTCTACTGCCGTGGAAGTGATAACAAATTCTTATTGTGCAGAGTTAATTTAGCTACTATATTAACACTTATTTATGTGCAGAGTCAATTTAACCATTGTAGTAATGCTTAATTATGACTATAAAGTGTTGTGCAGATAAATATAGTGAATTTCTATGTGCAGAATTCATTTTACCACTGTAGTAAAACTTAATTCACCGCATACGCTTAAGCCTACAAAGAGTTGTGCATGGGAGACTGTAACAAGCGGTTCTACTGCCGCGGAACTGATAATAAATTGTCATAGCCCTATTCAACGTGCAGAGTTACCACTGTATTATCATGTAATTTACTGCATACGCTTAAGCCAACATAATGTTGAGCACGAGGGTCTGTAAGAAGCGATTCCACTGCCGTGGATCTGAAAATAACTTTTGGTACTGCCCTACTCTAAGTGCAGGTGTTTATTTAACCACTAAAGTAATGCTTAGTACCGACATAACACCTTTACTATAGCGACTGTATGTCTCCATTTCCTATGTTTCAATCAATACTAAAAGCCAGTACAAAGTGTATTTATGCAACTGCTGAACGGAATCTGTGCCAGTTTTTATGTATAGGCTTAAACCTTGATAGCGACTCACTTGTAGACTATTGCAGTACTACTTGAATACTTCTGTCTGTTTGAACTATCCTTGGACTAGGTTCCTTTAAAGTGTTGTGTTCTGATCCTGTAAAAGTTGTTTGTTAGTGTATTATTTTTTAAAGCAAATGCAGCTCTATTTGTCTGTGTTATGAAGGGGTTTTAGAATTCCTAGTAGTACCTGATATATACTGTAATCACTATATGTTTGATAAACAGAGTATTGTGATTTCCTGCTGAGGTAAAACATGCAACTGTGTCTGTGAAAACTCTTTGCTTGCTCTCTAGCTCAAGTATTGTTTGCCTCCCTACCTTTTTCTCTCTTTCTACATGTACCAGCCTTGTGTTCCTGTACATCCCTGCACTAGACCACCTGAATGTACCCTGCTGGACGCCTAAGAAAAATAGTCCAAAATTAAGAATTAACCTAGCAGCTCCCTGAGAGACCTTTACTTGATAAAAGACAATGAAAGTATGTGTTGTTATAGCCACTAGAAAAATTGTAATTATAATAATTTTTATAGATACTGCTAGGTTAGGCAAGCTTCCCAGTCAGGTTAGCCAGCAGCCAACCCCCCCCCCATTAAGCATTTTAAATAACCCTTACTTCCAGCTTATACACTCTTTATCTCTAACTAGTTTATCTTCTCCCTCTCCCTTAGCCTGACATCCCCTCTAGGAGACCAATTTGCTGCAATAAAGTGACTGGCCACTAGGTGGCGCCTCAATATAAGCTTTCTGTATATTAATTTCTTCACCTATTCTTAACCATACCTCCCTAACTCTGTTCCCAGTTTTCCTCTGATTTACTGTTTTTCCATCTCTCCTTTGTCCTAAGGTATCTTTAATGACATTCTACTCCTCTAACATCCTAAGTCTATTCTTGCTAGCCTCTCAACTTTCTTTTACATTCTCTTACTTTCAGACTTACCTGCAGAATGTCATACTTCACTGATTGCCATCCTCGACAGTCTACTCTCTTGTCCCTACCTGCTCTGTTCGCCCTGTGGGCTCACTCCGCTCCCCTACCCTGCCCCCAATTCCCACCTGCCCCCAGTGCTCCTACATTTATTCCTCTAAAGCCACACCCTCATTACATCTACTCCAATCAAACAGATCACATCATTACCACTCCCAACCCCCATTGTCACAACACACCCACTGATACCTTACCTTTCATCCCTCCTTGTTACAACACCCCACCTATTGATATATCTCCTAACCTGCTTACAAAACCCTACCTCCCATTCTTCTCCCATTTCACAAACCAATATAATGTCTATATCAATCTTCCCATACCAATTACAATTATTAATCTTGGTCTCACTCTTACCTCCTCTAACCACTACCTATCTCTTAACCTCCTATGAACAACCACTTTACTCTACCCTTCTCTTCCCCTCCAAACACACTTCAACACCAACATTATCTATCTCTCCAAACTTCCTAAACTTCATATCCAAACCCAGCTACCTTATAGCCAAATATCATAGACTAGCACACATTAAGTATACCAACCTAAAAACTAGAAAATTATTTGACTATTATTGTAAGCATCTCCACCCTAAACACATAACACTCCTCCACTGCTTACTAGACTGGGACATTCATCCTAATCCTGGCCCAAACTATTCCCTTACATCTGCAAACTGCAACCCAAATAAAACTAGTACCCTAGCACCTACCAAACCTTCTAACTCACTCTCTATAGCACACCTCAATATACGCAGCATTTGCAATAAAATGCTCAACTTCATGCCCTCCTAGATGTTCACCTATTTGACATCCTATGTTTATCAGAAACTTGGCTAAAACCTACTGTTAAGGACAATGAAGTCACCCCACCTGGTTACAATATCATAAGACTAGACCGCACAGCCAAAAAGGGAGGAGGGGTAGCAATCCTCTATAAAGCAGAGCTACAAGTTAGCACTGTAAATCTTAGCCCACCTTTAGACAATAGTGCTAAAATACTTATCTCTAAATGTCAGGTCAACACAAAGCCATAAATATAATCTGTATATATCTTCCTCTAGGAAATAACATCATTACACTCGAGTATATCCTTAACTTTCTTTCTATTAATCTCCCACAAGAAACCATAGTCCTAGGAGACTTTCACACCAACTGGAATTCCTGTAGTAGTACACACCCCACCACCCATATTAACCTTTATGGCTTCTCACAAACTATTAACTCCCCTACCAGAACTAATAAACCCAACAACAAAGAAAGTACCTTGGACTGGATACTTACTAATAGTCCTCATCAAACTTACAAAGCAGGAACCCTCCCAGATGACCTAAGTGACCATTCACTAACTTGTATTATCAGACATAAAACCAACCTAACTTTCCCTAACACTTTCAGAACAATACGCACCAAAAGGCAATTTAACCCAGAACTTTTCCAAACAGAACTCAAACAATGTAATTGGTCACCATTAAAATCTCTCCCACTCAATGAAGCAGTAGAATACTTAAATTCCACATTCTTAGCAATCCTGGACCACCACACCCCAATAAACTCTATTAGAAATAAAGCTAAACCGGCCCCTTGGCTCTCTAATAATACTAGGCAAAAAATCCTTCTGAGAAACAAATCCTGGGCAAAATGATGTACTACTAAGAATCCTACAGATCAAGAAACCTTTAGGCAACATAGAAATAATACAAAAAAGCCATACTGTTAGACAAAAAGAACTTTTACCTCCAATTACAGCAACCCTACCACAAGGAACCACAAAAGTTTTGGACTAGCATTAACAAACTTCTATACCCAGGTCAATCTATCACTCCCAACCCACTAGGCTCTAACCCTGAGAATCCCACACATGCTGCTAATGCCTTCAATTCTTTCTTCACAGATGCCATCCACACTCTTCTAGCTAGCTATCTCCTGATACCTGAAATCTGCCTACTTCTACTACAAACCCACTCCCATCATTTCATTTACAACCAGTGTCTACTTCCTTTATTTGCTCCTTTCTCCAAAAATTAAAACCTACCACCCCCTCAGCTGACCAACTCCCAGCAGAATTCCTGCAAAAAGGAGATAAAGCCATTGCCTGTCCCATTTCCATTCTGATTAACAGAACCATAAGTGAAGGAACTATCACATCTATCTGGAAAATGTCTCATATCATCCCACTACATAAAGGGGGGATCTCCAGTGACTTCTCTAACTTTCGTTCTATAGCTCTGCTATCCCCTCTTACAAAAATAATGGAAAAGTGCATCCATAAGCAACTACTTAACCACCTTCTCCATAGCAACTTACTTGCCAACTGTCAACATGGATTCAGACCTTTCCACAGTACCACTACTGCCCTGCTATCCTTCACAGACTGTATCAACAAAAACCATAACAAAAATATTCTTTCCTCTGCAGTCTTCATTGATTTATCTAAAGCTTTCGACATGGTTAATCACCAACTCCTTCTACACATACTGAAATCCCTTTCACTCGATCCTCTACCCATGAATTGGTTCAAATTTTACCTAGAAAACCGACAGCAGGCTGAACTCTGGCAAAAAAACTATCTAATCACCTTCCTATTTCTCTTGGTGTTTCACAGGGCTCCATATTAGGTCCACTCCTATTTTCCATTTATATTAATGACCTTCAAGCAGCAATTCCACACACCACCTGCATTCAATATGCAGATGACTCTACTATAATCTGTTCAGACACTTCTCAAACTGAACTACAGTCTCTTACCCAAAAAGCTTTCAATACTGTAGAACAATGGTTCTCAAACCTCTGCCTCCTCCTAAACCCCCCAAAAACTAAACTGTTACTCTTCACGCCAACCCGAAAGTCCACCCCTATACATTTCACACTCACATCTAATAATGGTACTCTTATTTCTCCTGACCCAACCACTAAACTCTTAGGAGTAACAATAGACAACAACCTCAACTTTGATACTCATATAAACAGCACAATAAAATCAGTTAACAAAAAAACTGGTATCCCTTTACAGAATCAAACCCTTTCTTACACCAGTAGCTAGAACCACTATAGCCAGAACTCACTTAATCTCCACTCTACTCTATGCTTCACCTATATACACTAATCTTTCTAAAAGCAACCTCAACAAACTGGAAACATCCTATAATAATATTGCTAGATTTGCTACAGGCTTTCATTTCAGAACCCATCACTGTCAGAATCTAAAACAACTAGGCTGGCTAGAATTTCTTAACCAGCTTCAATTTCACCAGCTTGCTATAGCCCACAAGACCCTGTATCAACCCAGCAATACTCCAATACTCTCTAGCCTCATTACACCTTACAATAATCTCAAGAACTTACGCTCCTCAAAAAAACTGCTGATCAATACTTCCAGATCCAACAACTCAGCAGGTGACTCCATGTTCTCTAACACTATTGGAAAACTATGGAATCTACCACCCACTGAGCTCACAACTCAGACTTCTCTCTCACTTTTTAAAAGGAATCTAAAACTACTTCTCAATAAACACTGGCTATGCTCCTGTACTAACCCTGACTAACTTTTTTCCTTTACACTAATTATCACTCTACATCCTTATAATCTTACCCTTAAAAAATCTATATACCAATGTTATTGCAAATAAAATGTATGTATATATGCATATTGTACCCTCTCGTGTACATTACCCTTTACTGCTTACTGCTCATGTTATGCTCACTATTAGTATTGTATTTTGTGCTTTTTAAAAACTAATGTTTTTATGTAACTATTGCTGTTTTTAGTTTGATCTGTTATGACTTTTATATTAATTTTGTATGTTTCTTGAAGCTTTTCTCCCTGGGCCTCTATTGAAAATGGACATGTATTCAGCTAGACTAGCCCGGTCAACAAATGTAAAATAAAATAATAAATAAGTAAATATCGTTATAGGTGTGTTGCCAAAACTTTTGCAGCACTTATGATAGTGAAATGGTGTTTCATTTGGCCATATGTTCCTTTACAGCCAACAAAAGCACTGATGTCATTAATGACATCCCATCAGTCACGTCATGGAAGGACTAGTCAGATTTGTTATATATGATCATCTGCCAGTTGTGGAGATGTAAGGTCTATAGCAGTGGTCTCCAGCCTTTCTTTGTACCAAGGATCAGTTTCATGTAAGACAATTTTCCAAGGACAGGGCATCACACACGCATGCAGAATCAATGGGAGCAGTGAGCCTGTTTCCCTGAAATGAGACGGTCCCATCTAGGGTGATGGGAGACAATGACAATCGAAGTGTGTTCCTTATGTCCAGTCTATTCTGTAATTTAGTTCTGGTTGTTGTAATTGTAGAAAACCCCACTTCACAAAGATAGAATGTTGGAAATGGGATCAGGGTTTTCAGTGTTTATTCCAGTAACTTAACAGCAATATTTAAATCTGTCATTATTTGTGGCTCTGTCCAGATTTGTTGTGTGAGAGATTGAGAGGTATGATTAAGAAGTAGCAAACCTAATGGAAATCTTTGTCTGTATCTACCAACTTCCTAAGTTTATAAGAGTAATATTTAAAATCTGTTCCTAGTACAAGTGGCTCTGTCATACCTCTCAACTGTCCAGATGTTCACAGAATGTCCAGAATTTTACCTCATATTTTTGGTCTGTTCCTTATAAAGTCTGTGTTTGTTCTGGATTTTTGTGGCAATTGAGTGAGAATTGAAGCCATTATATAAAGATAGGTATTTGAGCTTCTGACTTCATATCCTTCAGAAAATGCATCGTAACACAAGACCTTGCACCTTGGATTCTATCAACTTTCTAAGTTTATACGAGCAATATTTAAAATTTGTTCCTATTTTTGGGGATTTTCCCCCTACTATTTTTGACTTTGCCCAGATTTTTTGCGCCCAGAAGTTGAGAGCGCTCTGTCCAGTGTTATTTTGTGAGAGGTTGAGAGGTATGGTTGGGAGGTATGCAAACCTCTTAATTGATGCTGCTGTTGTTCCCAGGGATCGCTCTCACACTTCACTCTCTCTTTCTCTCTCTCTCTCTCTCTCTGTCTGTCTGCCACACACACACACACACACACACACACACACACACACACACACACACACACACACACACACACACACACACACACACACACATTCTCTTCTGCTTTGATACAGGCATTTACAGAAATACACACACACATCTTTTTCCATTTAATTTATTTTTATTTTGCACTCGCTAAACAGCAAAAGCTCTGCTTAGAGAGTGTAAAATAATGGCTCGATTGATCTCACTGTTCACGCTTTCATACACATATACATAGTCTCTTCTGCTTTCACACACACACACACACACACACACACACACACACACACACACACACACACACACACACACGCGCACACACACATGCGCACACACACACACACACACACACACACACACACACACACACACACACACACACACACACACACACATTCTCCTTTCATGCATGCACTCAGTCACACGATCACTCTCACTATCTCTCAGTCTCTCACACACACAGTCTTCTCTGCTTTCATACATGCATTCATACACACAAGATCACTCTCACTCTCTCTTGATCTCACACACACACGCACACACACACACACACACACACACACACACACACACACACACACACACACACACACACACAATCTCCTCTGCTTTCATACACACGTTCACTCACACATGCAGACAGAAACATAAACACATTCACACACACATACATGCACACATTCACTTTTTTGTTTTCATTCCCTGCCTAAAAGTTTCTGTGCGGCCTGGTACCAAATTATTTAAATCTATGCTTGGGGGAGCTTGCTTTATCAGCATTTATCACATTGTGGCACTATTGTCTGAAATGGAAATGACAGTAGTATTTGAAAACTTTTACATTCTTACCTGACTTATGTCCACACAGCTTTGTAGGGCACTGGTGTGGCAAAAGCTATGTAGCCTTGATGCATGTATGTGTGCATACTCTCATAGATAAGAGATAAGCATGGGCATATGTGTTTGCTGAGGTCTTACTAGACCCACTTCCCAAAAAATGGAGTCACATGAAGATGACACTTAAAGGCCCTTCACAGCATTCTACTGCTGGGTATCAGAACTGTTGGCATGGCATTTTGCTGTACTGTGTCACATTCTCTGTGCATACTTTGCATGTTGCATCCCTGTTAAAACCTTAGGATATTTAATATTTTCAAAAAATATTCACACAACTTTTTCCAGAGTTTCACCACTCTGTTGCATTTCAACAAAAACATGTCCTGTTGTTTCTTCCTCCCCACACACTAAAGAAACTCATTTTCTTTTTATATGCCATATTCCCCTTTAGGGGTAACATGTTTATTACTTGTCTCCTTAGGAAAGCCTAATATTCTACTGTCTTAGTACACCACTTTTTCCTATTTGAATGGTTGTAATCACTTCTGGTAAATGTTCCCATGAATGTACATAATAATGTTGTTTCATTGCATAGATTCATAGGTTCATAGGTGTACTAGGCTAATGGCCCTGGAGCCTTTACAAGCCTAGCCAGTAGAAGTGCCCTGGCATCGTGCTGCCCAACATTAGTTCCCAGTGCCTCTATCAAGTAGAGCCACTGGAGTGATTCCCGGGGTGAACTGTCTGTTACCCATCCACTCATCAAGATGTCTCTTAAAGAGAGACAGCGAGGTGCTCTGCTTGACATGTACGGGAAGTCTATTCCAGAGCATGGGCAGTCTCTGGGTGAGAAACCTGTCTCTCGAGCATATTCTGTTGATTGTGGTAATGAGGTTGAGGTCTCTGGAGTGTGTGGTGCAGAGGGATTGGAATTTCTTTAGATGTAGCATTTCTAACAGAGCTGAGTCAGACATGGCTTTGTAAGTCAAGCAGAGATCACCTCTAAGTAGACGATATGAGACGAAGAATAGTTGGAGTCTTTTGAGTCTGCCCATGTAGGACATGTGTTTAATGCCTACATTCCTCATTGTGGGGTACATCTGTGGCCACTCCAACTGTTGCAGATGTCTGGTGAGGTACATGCCAAATGGGCCATTATACTTGACGATTGGTCTAATGAGAGAAGAATACACAGAGATGATGACCTCTTTCTTCCTGGATGCAAAATCCTTGGTATTGAGATATGCCACGTAGAAGGACTTTCTGATCACAGTGGCAATGTGGTTGTCGAAGGAGAGGTTGCTGTCAACTTGTGTCCCCAGATATGTTATAACGACTACAGTGTTCAGTGGGCTTCCATCGATGTGGTACTTAGTGGGAACTGAGATTTCACCAATGGGGCTTTTGATGCATTTTGTGGTGTTAAGCTTCAGGCCATGGTTTCCACATCTGTTATTGGTCTCAGTGAGGCCTTTCTGTAAGATGTCTGCATCACTTGTAGAGTTTATAATGGCTCCCAGCTTCCAGTTGTCTGTGAACCTGGTCAGCTAGAATTCCTTGGTGTTGGCCTGGATTTCTGAGAAGTACATACCGAACAGGAGATTACCCAGGACTGATCGCTCTGGGACTCCACTCATGACTGAGGGCAGTCTGACTTGGAGCTCGCTACTTTCACACTGTGTGTTCTATCTGTGAGCCAATATGTACCCCCCCCTAGTGATGCCTAGTTTGGTGGGTTCATCCATAATTCCTGACTGAGGAATGGTATCAAGAGCCTTGCAGATTGATGTAGGCTGTATGCAGTGCCTTACTGTCATACACAACCCTGTAAACTGACTCAAAGATGTCAACCAGTTTGAGCAGGCATGATCTCCCTTTCACAAAGCCAGACTGTGTGGGGTCCAGAGTTAGAAGATTATCGATATGTTTATCGTTCAGGTCCCTGATGATGCGCTCCATAGCTGTACACATCAGACTCATCAAGCAACTTGACTAATTCCCAGGGCATGTAGTTGCCACATCTTTATGGAGAGGAATGACTGTAACAGTGCGCCATTTGGGAGGGACAAAGCCTGAGGTCAGGGTGTGACTGAACAGGGCACACAGATGTGGAGCCATGTATCTTTGAAGTTCATGTAGAACACAGTCAGGGATAATTTGGGGTCCCATGGAAGCTATATTCTTGCCCGTGGACAATGCAGGTGTAACCTGGGTGGCAGTAATCCTGGATGCCTGGCATTCTTCTGGCATTCTGATTGTTCCCCTGGTGGGGAGAGAGGAGTAAATCTGGCATTGAATGTGTTGGCAAGAATGTTGGTAATATCATTTGGTTCAGTATAGGAGGTAGCATTGTGCAGTAACTCAGAGCATTTATAGGTATTGACATGGACGTTCTTGATATCACTAAGAAAGGATGTGTGATTGTTGTCAGTGTCTGCTGCAATTCTGCCATCATAGCTGGCTGTAGATGATTTCATGAGGGATCTCAAGCTGTTGTTGAGGCTAATAAGGGAGTTTCACCATTTTTGGAACTCCACCTTTTTCTGCAACACTTTCTTCCTTCTGTTGTACAGGTTACTAATGGCAGGGAACCACCAGACTGGCCTCCAGTGTTTGGAGGAGAGTGTCATGGTTCTGTTGAGTATGGCTAGTTCCATGCATTGATGTATATGTTTGTACAGTGCATTAGTGTATGATTCAGCAGTCGTACAGGGATGTTCCATTGGCATGGGTGCTGTGAAGTTAGCCACCTCTGTTCATATGTGTCCAAAGTCAGCTGTGGAGAAGTTTCTCAAGATAGTTACCTTTGGGGGGTGAGATGTGGATTTCTATGGTGATTACTCTATGTTGGATCTGACCAGGTAGAGATTGACTACTGTTGTCAAGCAACGGTTCCATATGTTAGTAATCAATCCAGGTCAAGGATGCTGCTTCCTCTACTGGGTGTCAGAATGAGCTGGTCCAGGACATTGGAACTGATGAATTCCAGGAAGCGTTGGGTTAGTGTATTGGTGCTTGAGTATCTTACCCAGTTGATGGAGGGGTAGTTAAACTCTCCTAGTATGAGGTGTTGGTTGGACCTTGATAGTTTCCAGGGTGTTGAGGAATGTGGATTGGGAGTCTAGGGACATGGATGTGGACCTATATCAGGCTATGACCTGGATTGCACTATTACCCAATGTGTGTAGTACCTGAAGTATCTTAGAAGCCATATGCTGTGATACTACTCTGGATGTGTGCATATCCATTATTAATATGGAGACACCACCACCTTTTGTAGCTGTGGTCCATGTTTTGGGGTTGACAGGGGTGGAATGAGTTATTGGCTGGTAGTGCAAGGGTGCTGTTTGCTAGTGTAGACCAGGTCTCCGTTACATCACAAATGTCAATGTTCTCCTTTTTGAGGATTGCTTTGAGTGGCTGCATCGCAAGATGTAGATGTCTAGTGTTAATTGCATATATGTCTGGCTGTTATGGTGGTAATTTGATTTGGAACACCACCTATGGGGTGGCAAGACACTTAGCCAGTACCTGGAAACCCAGGGGTGACAGATACAGGCCATCCATGGCAAGCCATCGCAGTCTGTCAATCATGTCATCCCAAGCAGACAGATACTGGATCTCATGACAGTGACACTAGACACTTAAGCCAATTGTTGAAGTTAGTCATTTGTTGTTTGTACTGCAGTATCATTCTGGGTGACAGTAGTATACTGCTCAGGGCTACTGTCATACCTGCCTGGCCCACATAATATGAGAACTCCACCATGTCTCTTTTCATATAGTCCATGGAGGTGTGTCTCAGGTCATTCACACACACATGGACAATGACAGAGTGATACTTGTAGTTGCTGTAGAGTGACCTGACTGGGTGTGCTATGTGTTGGATTCTGGAACCTGATAGACAGCTGACTCCAACCTCCTCCATGTTTAACCTAGTGAGTGGGACATCTATGTGCCTCACTATTGATTCACCTATAATTACTGTATCAGGCAAGATGGTTGGCCTTTGGGGTTTAGGTTGAGGGGCACACTGTGTAGGTGAGATATGTGTCCTGTGGTTTGTGCTGTGTTGTGGGTTGTGGTGTTTGAGTGGGTGTCTGTCTTGGTGGTCTCTGCTGTTAGGATAAATGTCTGTTGAGTGTCTCTGTGAAGGTGGGTATGTGGTTATTGTTTGTATGTCAGAGCTGTGATAGTGGGTGTTCTGGAGGGGTATGTGTTCCATGTGGTGTGTTGCAGGTGCTGACCCTTCTCCAATTGACCAGCTAGTCCAGTCTTCACTGGAGAGTGCATATCTTCCAATTCGGTGATATAGGGGTATCTCTCACAAGAATGAATGTTGGGAGTTTAGAGGAGAGGTTTGTCTGTCTACATGAGGCAGTTACAACAGTGCCTCAGAATGCCCAAGTGCACCAGGTTAATGGGCAAAAGCACAGAGAACTGCACCTTAATCATACCAGGAGGGGTGATTGTAACTACTATGTACTGGAGCTAGTTCCATGAGGAACAACTGCAGCTAATGGCTCTCAGATGTGCTAGAATAATTGATAAAAAAACTGTTGAAGTACAAAGCTATTAGGCTATTTGAAGTGCTGGAGAGAAAGAACAAGCAAGATCTAAGGGAAAACTGAAGGTGGACTGTGTGGCACCTGTAACAGTTTACCTCAGCTGTGCATTTATCAGCACCTTTGGTCAATTGTCAGCCCAGTAAGCTCTGTAGCATGTGCGATAACTGTGCAACACTATAGTAGAAATAACTAGAGAGGCAGGGGTTCTAATCGCAATACTAGCAAATGTGTGTGTTTGTGTGAGAGTCATATACTGTGTGTATTATACAAAACCAAATTAAATCCGAACCAGACCAAGAACAAAATGATGTATCCAAAGGCTCAACAGGAACAAAAAAATTCAAAATGACTTAAATAAAACTCTGTTTTAATGAAAAGATAAAAAATTCCACATCAAGCGCTTCCGCCTGGAGGCATACCAGGCTTTTTCAAGATGAACCATGATTAAAAACTCAAGGCTTAAATACTTTCTAGCCCAAATCATGTGACTAGAATAGCAACTAATAAAATATGCAAATCAGATGTTAAAGTGCCAACAGCAATTCCTTCATTCAATGAAATTATACAATGTCTAATAACCCACAAAATTGTACTAAATAATGTAAAAACATGTGTTTAAATTACAGTTCGTAATAAAGCATGTATGACTGTTTTATAAAGCTACAAACAAGCTTAAAAAACTTAAAAACAGTCTTAAAAAATTCATTTTGTGTCTAAAAAATCTATTAAGAACTATTGGTTTCTAAGCCCTCTGTTAATCATATGAAAAGTTAAACAAAGTTTAAAACATCCACTCAAAACAAAATGTTGTCCAAAATAACTGGAAATGAACAACCCATCTAAAACATTTTTTATAATGAACAAAATCATAACTTGGCCCTCCTCAGTTTCAAAACACTCATAATACTAATACTGTCATTTAAACCAGGAGGCTTAGTTGCGTTCAACTTGAGCTGCCACAACAGTTCCTTGTATTCAAGCCGGGTTTCCCAATCACCCCCTCTACTGTCATGTAGGACTTGCTCTAGGATTAAAAATTTAAGCTGCATATTAGGGCATGTGCTAAGATGCTTAAAAAAAGCATTGTTTTCCTTTTTCTTGGAAACATCATAAAGATGCTCATATATCCTTCTCCTAAACACATTCTTACCGCCCTAATGCACTGTCCTTTAAATATATCTCTTAGCAATTTCCTAGAGTGGTTACTTGTGAATTCCAAATAACTGTTGGAGAAAGTATTTTTTCTATATATGCATGACATAAATCCACTTGGACTACCGGAAATGCAGGTGTCTAAATAGGCTATACCATCTGAACTCCATGAATGAGTAAATTTAAAAAAACTACTGGTGCCATTCATAAATACAATGAACTCGTCAATCAAATGACTTGGACCATCCCACAAAATAAAAATATTGTCCAAGAATCGTGTGTAATGTTTAATGTACTTGAAATAGTCACATCTAAAAAGATGAGAGGTTTCCCAATGTAACATGACCAGGTTGGTGCAAATGGGGGCATAAGCATCCCCCATTGCCACCCCCCTGGTCTGTCGATGATATTCTCCTTCAAAAAGATGTAAATGTAGCCAAGTACCATAGACATGAGTTCCATTATCAGACTAGTCTGGTCCCAACTCAAGTCTGAATACTGTCTGATACTGTTGCAAAATGCTTCCAGACCACTTACTTTAGGGATGCAGGAAAATAGATCTATTATGTCGACAGTAATATATGTCAATCCTTTCTTCCACATCCCTGGGGTGAGATTACTTAAAAATACTCAAAAATTCTTAACTAAATGTGGGATTTTAGTATATATATCCTCCAACCATTTATCAATGGCAGTTCTCAAAGGGAAAGTTTTAGAATGACTGCCAGAAACAATAGGACGGAGGGCTGGATCTTCAACACTTTTGTGTACCTTGGGAATGCCTACAACTGTTGCCATTAAAGGGTATTCTACTTTAAGATAATTGAATGTATCACTAGATATACAATTGTCTAACAAATACTCTTCAAGAAATATATCAATTCGTCGATATCCTATATTGATTTTATTAATGGATACTGTCTCATGTTGCTGCCTCACAGCAAGAGGTTCTCCGGTTCGCTCCTCGGCTGGGGTGCCTTCTGTGTGGAGTTTGCATGTCCTCCCTGTGGTCGCATGGGTTTCCTCTGGGTGCTCTGGTTTCCTCCCACATCCCAAAGACATGCTGTAGGTGGACTGGACACTCTAAATTGGCCCTAGGTGTGCGTGTCTGCATGTGCGTGTTTTCTGCGGAAGGTTGGATGTCGGGCTAGCAACTCAACACCGTAAAACTCCACTGCCAGTCATGAGCAGACAGGTGATCCACTGTGGTGACCCCTAACCGGGAAAAGTCAAAAGAAGAAGAAGAATGGATACTGTCTCATAATTCCCAGAATCCTGTAAGATTTTAAACATTTTATTTGTATAATCCATGTTATCACAAAGCACTACTCCCCTCCCTTGTCCGGCTTCATAATTCTAATATTAAAATCAGTTCTAACTCATTCTAATGTTTTAATTTCTTTGTCAGACAAATTAATAGTACATTGTTTACATCTTGTATCCTTCTGTAGCTTGTAAATTTCCTTAGTTACTAATTTCTCATATAAGGCCACACTAGGATGGTTAGGTGGAATATACGTGCTTCTCTTCTTTAAGCCATCATTATAATTTGGTGGAATCTTATTCTGAAAAGTAAGAGCCAAGTTAATTTTCCTTAAAAATAACTTTATTTCTGTTAAACAGTCTACCACCCAAAATTTACCCTTTGGAATGTAGTTCATACCTTTGGAAGACAGGTGAAAGTGGCTATAGTTTATAGCCATACTAGTGTAGTTGTAAAATTGAAAATTATTTAAGCAATACACTATACCATCAGAGGTAGTAATAGTGGGTTCACCCACAGGTACTATTGGTATTGCTGTCTTTTTGAGACAGCAATACCAATAGTACCTGTGGGTGAACCCACTATTACTACCTCTGATGGTATAGTGTATTGCTTAGATAATTTTAAATTTTACAACTACACTAGTATGGCTATAAACAATAGCCATTTTAACCTTTTTTCCAAAGGTATGAAATACATTCCAAAGGGTAAATTTTAGGTGGTAGACTGTTTAAAAGAGATGAAGTTATCAATAAGGAAAATTAACTTGGCTCTTAGTTTTCAGAATAAGATTACACCAAATTATAATGATGGCTTAAAGAAAAGAAGCACATATATTCCACCTAACCATCCTAGCGTGGCCTTATATGAGAAATTAGTAATTAAGGAAATTTACAAGCTACAGGAGGATATAAGATGTAAAAAATTTACTATTAATTTGTCTGAGGAAGAAATTAAAATATTACAAGAGTTAGAACTGATTTTAATATTGGAATTATGAAGCCAGACAAGGGAGGGGGAGTAGTGCTTTGTGATAACATAGATTATACCAATAAAATGTTTAAAATCTTACAGGATTCTGGGAATTATGAGACCGTATCCATTAATGAAATGAATATAGGATATCGACGAGTTCATATGTTTCTTGAGTTTTTGTTAGACAATCGTATATCTAGTGGTACATTCAGTTATCTTAAGGTAGAACACCCTTTAAAGGCAACAATTGTAGGCATTCCCAAAGTACACAAAAGTGTTGAAGATCCAGCCCTCCGTCCTATTGTTTCTGGCAGTCATTGTAAAACTTTCCTTTTGGGAACTGCCATTGATAAATGATTGAAGCACATATATATATATATATATATATATATATATATATATATATATATATACTAAAATCCCACATTTAGTTAAGGATTCTTGGGTATTTTTAAGTAATCGCACCCAGGGATGTGGAAGGAAGGACTGACATATATTACTGTTGACATAATAGATCTATTTTCCTGCATCCCTAAAGTAAGTGGTCTGGAAGCATTTTGCAACAGAATCAGACAGTATTCAGACTTGAATTGGGACCAGACTAGTCTGATAATGGAACTCATGTCTAGGGTACTTGACTACAATTACATCTTTTTTGAAGGAGAATATTGTCAGACCGGTGGGGGGGGGTTGAAATGGGGGCTGCTTGTGCCCCCATTTACACCAACCTGGTCATGTTAGATTGGGAACCCTCTCATCTTTTTAGATGTGACTATTTCAAGTACATTAGGCATTACACAAGATTTTTTTAAATCCCCACTTTCCCCTTTGCCCTGTACTTCGTAGGCTGTTGGCTCCACTTAAGGCTTTCAACCCTGCTGAATTACTTTCTATCCCAGATGTCTCCCAGTCCTCAGTGTGGATTTTTGCCCATGAAAGAACATATCTAAAGGACTCCTACTGTGCTTCATGCATAGACATAGTAAATCTGTGCTTCAGATTTAACTTCAAAGTCTTTCGACCCTGCTGAATTACTTTCTACCCCAGGTTTCTCCCAGTCCTCAGTGTGGCTTTTCACTCGTGAAAGAATATATCTAAAGTACTCCTACTGTGCTTCATGCATAGACATATTAAATCTGTGCTTCAGATTTCATCTCAAAGTCTTTCGACTCTGCTGAATTACTTTCTACCCCAGGTGTCTCCCAGTCCTCGGTGTGGCTTTTCGCTCATAAAAGAACATATCTAAAGGACTTCTACTGTGCTTCATGCATAGACATATTAAATCTGTGCTTCAGATTTAATTTCAAAGTGTATGTACCTCACTGTATTTTAGCCATTATTGTCTTCTTGTAACTTTTTGTTTAACTACCTGACGAACAGCAGCTAGCAGCCTATCACGGAGTTTTGTTGCCTCTCTCTACCTTCCTAGTCCGTTTGCGCTTCGCCTGAACTCCCGGAGTTTTAGCCTTGTAAATGCCTGTTTTTGCCTCTAGGTGGCAGCATTTCCTTCCATCTCTCTCTAGCCTAATGTATAGTAATTTTTTGTTTAAATAACATAACCCTCCTTCCAACCTCAATTTCCAGCCACTATTCTCTCTAAACACTTCTCTTCCCTGTTCAACTTCTAGTCTCTAGCAAACCTCTTTGCAACTCAAATTCTGAGCACTTTCCCTATAGTCTACTCTCCTCAGCTCTGTTTCCTCAATTCACTGATACACTCTCTGGTTCTCCTCTGCTTTGGCTCTACCCTCTCCACACCATCTATATTTCCTACTTCTATCCCCTCTCCTGCTCTTCTCTCATCCCTCCTATTCACATCTCTTACTGCCTTTACTCCCGTACTCCTGCCTTGCTCCCGCCCTCTCTCCCTTTCTTACTAGTCTCCTTCCTGCCTTAGTTCCTCCCCTTCCCCCCAACAGTCTCTCCTCCCACCTTCCCATTATCCACTTCTCACAAATCTATATTGCTCTGCCCTGGCTTGTGGCTCCATTTTTAAATCCCCACTTTCCCTTTACCCTATACTTCGTAGGCTGTTGGCTCCCCTTAAGGGTGAGTGATATTCTGTTGAATTCTACTGGATATTTTATCATTTTTTGCTTGCTTGTATATATTCTGTTGAATTCTACTGGATTTTTTATCGTTTTTTTGCTTGCTTGTACATTTTCTCTCCTTACATAACTGTGTAGTCCTCTGTTTTTTGCAACCCTCTCCTTCGTGCCCCTGAACACGCTCTGCCCTTTATAACTTAAATGGCAAAGCTGCTGTCTCTCCTAATTCCACAAATGTAGATTAGATCTGTACCTGTTTAGGGTTAGCCTCAGTGTGTTTTTTTCTGCCAGAACAAACTCACTGACGAGCACTACAAACAGGCAAATGCCAGCATTGTAGGTCAGTTGTATCCCCGTGGAGTGAGTGAGTGAGTAAAAGGAAATGGAAGCCTAATCTTGCTATCGGACTTCCAGTAGCTCTCATCACTACTACACCAGCTCTCTGATCCATTTCTCAAACATCCTTGTCCCTCGCTGTGGTTATTTGTTTGCGATCCCAGTCCTGATTAATTCCATACCTGATTAATTCCACCTCTGGCTAACAATAGCTACGCTGTACTAGCGTCTAGTTTTGTGAGCTCCTTTTTTGATTATTTCTTCACTGGATTTCAAAAGTTACTCTCTAGTAGCGTATATATTTGTGGGCTATGTTTATATTAATTACCCACTTGTTTCTATAGTTACGCTGTATTAGTATTTAAGTTGTGAGCTTTTTATCTTTGTGGCACCCTCCCTAATAGACTCGTAAAAGACTTTATATGCTGCGTGCTGCCCTCACATTTAGTTTTAGGTATGTCTTAGAAAAGGAACATATAAACTGCTAGTTGTCTACAAATTAAACTGTTAGCAAGTGCTGTGTGCAACACCTATGTTGAGTCGCTAAAGAACTGCTTGGTTCCCCTTACATTTTTTTTAACTGTTCAGAACTGTCTAACACCCATATTTAATTGCTAAAGAAGTGCTTGGTAGCATTACATTATTTTTTATAGTAACTGTTCAGAACTGTGGTTACTGTTTGGTGCAACACCTATGTTTAGTCACTAAAGAACGGCTTGGTTGCCTTATTTTTTTTTATAACTGTTCATAACTGAGTAACACCTATGTTTAGTCGCTAAAGAAGTACTTGCTAGCATTGCATTATTTTTTTATTAACTGTTCAGAATTGTGGCAACGGTTTGGTTGCTTTACATTTTTAAACTGTTCAAAACTGTGAAAGCACGCACTGCGTTAGTCGCTAGACTTATTCCAGAGCTGTGATAAAGTGTTTAGAGCTGTGCTGCATTTGTCTATGGTGCACTATTACATTCTCCTTTCCCCTTTTCATACTCCTTTTCCCTCATTTCTCTGTTCTCTACTTTCCCTCCTACGTACTCCCCTTCTCTTAATTCCCTCTCCCTTGATAACTCACTTCTTCTACCCACTTTCTCCTGTCTCTCCCTATTTCCTGCATTTATTACTGTAACTGAATACACAAGACTTATGTCCACCTAACTATACATTTATTTTACCTTTACCTTACAACTTTCGACCCTGCTGAATTACTTTCTACCCCAGGTGTCTCCCAGTCCTCAGTGTGGCTTTTCGCCCATGAAAGAACATATCTAAAGGACTCCTACTGTGCTTCATGCATAGACATATTAAATCTGTGCTTCAGATTTAATTTCAAAGTGTATGTACCTCCCTGTATTTTAGACATTATTGTCGTCTTGTAACTTTTTAACTACTTGGCGAGCAGCAGCTAGTAGCCTACCATGGAGTTTTGTTCCCTTTCTCTACCTTCCTAGTCCCTTTGCACTTCCCCTGAACTCCCGGAGTTTTAGCCTTGTAAATACCTGTTTTTGCCTCTAGGTGGCAGCATTTCCTTCCAGCTCTCTCTAGCCTAATGTATAGTAATTTTTTGTTTAAATAACATAATCCTTCTTCCAACCTCAATTTCCAGCCACTATTCTCTCTAAAGACTTCTCTGCCCTGTTCAACTTCTAGTCTCTAGTAAACCTCGTTGCAACTCGAATTCTGAACACTTTTCCTATAGTCTACTCTCCTCAGCTCTGTTTCCTCAATTCACTAATACACTCTCTGGTTCTCCTCTGCTTTGGCTCTACCCACTCCGTTCGCCCTGCAGGCTCAATCCGCTCCCCTACCCTATCCCCAAATCTCACCCACCCCCAGTGGTCCCAACCATATACGTCTCTAGCCACACCCCCTTTGTCCTATCCCTACCCACAACTCATTTAAGGTAATCCTACCTTTTTACCAGCACTCTTCCCTCTTTAGCCACTCCCACACCCCCTTTTTCCAATCCCTACCCACATATCATTTAAGGTATTCCTCCCTTTTTACCAGCACTCCTCCCTCTTTTTAGCATACCTCACTTATTCACACTCTACCTTCAACTCCTTCTTTACAATGCCTATTAGTCCCATATCCGCATACCTAAAACCCCTTCTCCTATTCTCAATTCTTCCTTTCCTTTTCCTTCCCTATATCCTAACTGCTTATTAACATCTTAGCTACTCTAATTTCCACCAACCCTCTAAACAAACATCCCTACCAGATTTATCAGCTACCCTTAAACACATTAACATAACATCCATAACCAACTATCTCCTCCCAAAGTATCATAGATTTACCAATATTACCTATAAATACTACCAAGTCAAGAGAACTCATAACATACTGAATATCTCCCTAATTCACACTTTTCGACTACACCAACACCTCCTACTGGATGGTGACATTCATCCCAAACCTGGCCCTACCAATAATGTTCTTCCTAACCCAATTAGACCCTCTCCTTCCTCCTTTCACACCACTACAAGACCTCCTAATTCCCTCTTCATAGCGTACCTAAATATACAAAGTGTAAACAACAAAGTGGCTCCCCTTCATGCTCTACTGGATGTTCATGGCTTTGACATCCTATGCCTTACTGAAACTTGGTTAAAACCAGCAAACCATGACTATGAAATCACCTCTCCAGGATATAGTATTTTAAGATTGGATCGCCTTAATAAGAAGGGTGGGGCTCTTGCCTTAATTTACAAATCAGGGCTCCAAATTACACAACTAGATACTCACCCACCATCTCATACCAATACTGAAATTCTCATCTCTAAGCTACAACTAAATACTGGTAAGTCCATCTACATTATTTGCTCCTATTTTCCTCCAGGTAATAACATTACCCCCCTAGAAAATCTCCTTAGCTGGCTTTCCAATAACTTTCCTCAAGAAACCATACTGCTAGGCAACTTTAATATAGACTGGAATACCTGTAATATGGATAACTCAACTAACCATATAAACTTACATGGCTTCTCCCAAACTATCACCTCACCCACTAGAATCCATAAACCTACCTGTAAAGAAAGTACCATAGATTGGATTCTAATAAATACACACTCCCCAACTTATTTGTCAGGCATTCTCCCAGAAGACATTAGTGATCACTCATTAATTTATATAATTAGACAAAAGAGTAATATTCCTTACCCATCAACTTTCAGAACAACTCACTCCAATAAACATTTCAACCCTGAACACTTCCAAAATGAACTTAGAGTTTGCAACTGGTCACCCCTAAAACACTTCCAGCTAGAGGAAGCAGTGGCATACTTCAATTCTAAGTTCCTAGAAATCCTGAACTACCATTCCCCCTCTTGCACTCCTAGAAACAGTACAAAAACTGCTCCATGGCTCGCAAAGGAAACTAAGCAAAAAATTCTATTAAGAAACAAAATTTGGGCCAAATGGTGAACTTCTAAAGACCCATCTGATCACTTAAAATGTAAACAACTTCGTAATTCTACTAAAGCATCAATATTATTAGATAAAAGTAACTTCTACTTTCAACTTCAACAGACCAATCAACACAGTCCAGAAAAATTCTGGTCAGGTATCAATAGACTCCTACATCCAGGCAACTCTAAGACACCAACTCTATCAGGTATTTCCCAAGAGACTCCCAAACAAATTGTTGATACATTTAATATATTCTTTACTGAAGCCATCCAGTCACTTGCTAACTCTCTACCTCCTGTATCCTCTAATCTACCCACCTCCTTAACTAACTCTCCACCTACTTTCCAACTACAACTGGTCCCTACATCCCTCATCTGCAACCTTCTTCAAAAACTCCAACCTTCTACCCCCTCTGTTGACCTCTTACCTGCTAAATATCTGCAAATAGCAGCTAAAGTTGTAGCTTATCCTATCTCTATCCTAATAAATAGAACCATAACAGAAGGTACTATCCCATCCATATGGAAAGTCTCCCATATAATCCCCCTACACAAAGATGGCAACTCAACTGAACTTTCTAACTTTCGTCCAATTGCCCTACTCTCTCCCTTAGCTAAAATCATGGAAAAATGCATTCAACATCAACTGTTAGACCACCTTCTACAAAATAGACTATTAGCTATCTCTCAGCATGGCTTTAGACCCATCCACAGCACCACCACTGCCCTCCTATATTTTTCAGACCACATTAACAAAAGCCTTAACAATAACATCCTCTCCTCTGCAACCTTTATTGATCTCTCAAAAGCATTCGACATGGTTAACCATGACATATTGTTGAATATTCTTAATGCCCTCTCACTTGATTCTCTAGCACATCAATGGTTCTACTTATATAACAGGCAACAAGCAGTGCTTTGGGACAAGAGTCTATCCACCCATCTTCCTGTCACCCTTGGTGTACCCCAAGGTTCTATTCTAGGCCCTCTTCTATTCTCCATCTTTATAAATGATCTAACTATAAGTATCCCCCAAGCTACATGCATACAATATGCAGATGACTTCACATTAATATGCTCAGCTACAGATCCATCTGAACTGCAGTCTCTCACCCAAAATGTCTTTGAACTAGTAGAAAAATATTTTTACAGCGTTGTCTTCTCCTTAACCCCAGAAAGACTAAACTATTGATCTTTACTCCTACATAAAAGTCCACTCCAATCAACCTCATTATTAAATCTAATAATGGCACAATCATATCTCAAGACACTACCACCAAACTCTTAGGAGTAACTATTGACCACAACCTGAACTATGATACTCATATCAATACAACAATAAAATCAGTTAACCGAAAACTAGGCTCCCTCTATAGAATTAAATCCTTCCTTACTCCCATAGCTAGAAATACTATTGCCCATACCCACCTTATCTCCACCCTCTTCTATGCCTCTCCTAGATACACAAATCAATCAAAAAGTAACCTCAACAAACTGGCAATCTCCTACGATAACATTGCCAGATTTGCTACCAGCTCCCCATTCAGAACCCACAACTGCCAAAATCTGAAGCAACTGCGTTGGCTGGAACTGCCTAATCAAATTATATTCCACCAACTGATTATTGCCAATAAAACCCTTCATCATCCATTTAATACACCAATTCTCACAAGTCTAATCAGCCCATATAAAAATCTCACAAACCTACGCTGAGCAAATAAACTACTGGTATCTAGACAAAAGCCCAACAATAAAGCAGGAGATTCCCTTTTTTCTAACACTGTGGGAAAAAGATGGAACCTTCTACCTGTTGAACTCACACCTCTTTCTTCAACTGCACTATTCAAAACGAAACTCAAATTATACCTTACAACCCACTGGTTATGTTCTTGTACTAACCCTGACTAAGATCTCTTTTCCTACCATTCTAGATTATAGCACCAATTTAATACTCATTCTATAGCCACTTTAAGACCACTACCTTCTTAGTTAGATGTATTATACCCTTGAAAGACTGTATTGTTATTTTTCTGCCTTATAGCTAAGTCACTGCCTTCAACTAATTCTCCAGTCTTGTATATATCTATTCTATTTTCCTGTGCCTTATTTATAATTTTCTCTTGTGAATCTCATACATCCTTCTGAATACTCTTTCGTCTACTATTTGTTGATCAACTATACAAAAAAAGGGGGGGGGATTTTCTATATTCTTTTTGCTGTTTTTCTATCATAAATGCTAATTTACCATGTAACACCTGTTGTGTCTGACAAGTGAACTGTAACCGAAGTTGTAATATTTTGTTTGTTCATGTTTTTTTGTTTTTTATGTGAAGCTTTTCTCCCCGGGCCTCTACTGAAAATGGACATATATCCAGTTAGACTAGCCCGGTCAACAAATGTAAAATAAAATAAAAATAAAATAAAAATTCTTGGATGATATTTTTATTTTGTGGGATGGTCCAAGTCATTTCATTGATGAGTTCATTGTATTTATGAATGGCACCAGTAGTTTTTTAAAATTTACTCATTCACTGAGTTCAGATGGTATAGCCTATTTAGACACCTACATTTCCAGTAGTGCAAGTGGATTTATGTCATGTATATATAGAAAAAATACTTTCTCCAACAGTTATTTGGAATTCACAAGTAACCACTCTAGGAAAATGCTTAGAAATATATTTAAAGGACACTGCATTAGGGTGGTAAGAATGTTGAAATGAAAGACGAGATAGACTTTATTATGTCCCTATTTAGGTCTAGAGGTTATCCTATGACCATGTTGAGGGAAGTTAGTATTTATGTTATAGGTGAATGGGGTAAAAAATACCCGCCCATTTTAGGGACTGAATTTAAGAGTACTAGGGAGACTTATGCTAAGGAAACTTAATTTAAGAGGGCTTGTGTTTTGGAATATAATACTCAAGCCTGTGATATTAAACAGATTTTAACCAAGAACTAGAATGTCTTCAAGGCTGATAAGGAAATCAGTGACATAGCTGGTGACCATCCAGTTTTTGTGTATAAGATGGGCAGTAATCTTAAATTCCTGTTTGAAATAAGTAGTATTAGTAGAAACTTAGTGAAGCAGAAAAAATGTACGAGACATTGTGGGAGTTGCAGTCAGTGTGGGTCAATCTGGGAGGTTGAGGGTGTCACCTTAGACAATATTACCAACACTAAAATTACCTTTCAACATGGTAACTGCAACTCCAAGAATATTATATATTTGTCTAAGTGCATGTTATGTTCTAGCTTTTACATAGGGAAAACAGAAAGATGTTTTTAAAAAAAGAATATACAACCATATTTACTGTATTAGGAGGAAAGACAAAAGTAATGCCTTATACAGGCATATAGATAGGTACAGAGATTTACACACATTTAAATTTGCCATAGTGGAACAACTTACAATAGGGACACATGGAGGTAACTATAAAGCACTATTAGGGCATAAAGAGATGAAATGGCAGTTATTAACTGATACATCCAACGAGCCAGGCTTAAATGATTACATAACTATTAAGCCTATACTACAGTTGAAGGTTGAGGAAATAGACTTTTCACAAATAGCTTTGTATAATTAAATTTATTGTTAATATTTATTGCTAAAGTTTTTAAAAGAATTTTGAAGGATTATGAATTAATATTTAATGAGAACACCAGCTTATGCTATAGGTATTGTATTTATTAATTTTAAACTTATCATATTTAATGTGGTTTTAGATTTTAAAGCAATATTTAAATATTTGGTAATGATACTTAGCACTTTTGTATGAGGGAATTTCGTTTATGTATTGTACTGCTTTACATTTAAGTTTCGAGTATGGGTACATTTAAATGAAATTGTTGGCAACAAAAAGTTACTATATAAGGACCCAAATGCATTAAGTTTATGTTCTGATGAAGTCCATTGTTTTATGGATAAAAGCATTTAACCAGTTTTATGCTCTGTTGGAATAAAGTGTGTTTTTTGACAAGCAGCTCCTGAGGAATTTGTACACACAGCATATTTGATTTTCTTATTGATTTTCTTGGTTGTTGGAGGAAGCTGCCTTTTGTTTATTTTGTTTTCCAGTAGTGTTACATCCCAGTAATGCCTGCTATATTTTCTAATGCATGTGTACAGCCCCAGAGCTGGACTTGGGTAGTGTTATGTCAGTTTGATTGTAGTTTGAACATTTGCTCAGTAGCTCAGTGCATTTTCCCTACTGTTGTGTTATGTCCACATATTTGTAAGATGTCCAGGTGTCTGGCCGATATCTTTCATCTGGTCCCCATAACTGTTGTGTATTTCTGACACATCAGTGGGATGATGTGGGGATTGAGATTACTAACTAATGAGAAGCAATTCAGTCCTGGAATTGTGATATTTCAGTTGATATATGTTATGACATATGGTGTTACTACATCAACTTTCTCAGCTTATCAACTAAAATATTTTTGGATATGTCCCTATTTTCATACCTTTGACCCCTCACTTTGTCAGGCTTGGTCCAGATTCATTGCACTATGGGGTTCTGAGTATACCTCTCTACTGCCAGGATTTTCACAGAATTTCCGGATGTTTGACCCATACTTCTGTTCAGTTCCACAATTTATTTGTAATTGTCTGGTAAATCATGGTGATGATCCAAGGATTTAAGTCAGAAAATAATGATATAACATTTCAGTTTCCATCCTCATATCCTTCAGTAATTGTCTGCTGAAATGTACCCTGTTGCTGTAGCAAATATCATCATTTGTAATAGCAATATTTGAAATATATCCCTTTTTGTGGCCCATTCCCCCCTTTACAGCCTTTGTATAAGTTTTGATGGATTGTTCTGATATATAATTGCACTGCATGTTTTATCTATCTATCTATCTATATATATATATATATATATATATATATATATATATATATATATTATTTCCTTCCTTTATACCTTTATATTTTTCTATATGTATATCTATATTATGACTAGACTTTTTCATATATATATATATATATATATATATATATATATATATATATATATATAGATAGATATGTTTCATCAGACAATATATATATATATATATATATATATATATATATATATATATATATATATATATATATATATATATATGTGTGTGTGTGTGTGTGTGTGTGTGTGTGTGTGTGTGTGTGTATGTCTATATACCACACATCACTGGTTCCACAAAGCTTTCTCCCTAATATTGTATGCCTCTATTGCATGATCTGTTTGAAAAAGCAGTATTGTTACTTACAGCTCAGATGGTGTAGTGGTACATTCCTCTGACTACAGTGCCCAGTATCATGGATTTGACACTTAGGACTGTGTTTTTTTTTTTCGTTAATGTTAAATGACCAGAATGCATGATACGTTTGTTAAAGCATTACTGTTTTTCACAGCTCAAATTGTGTAGTGGTATTTTGCTGTGATTGTAGAGGACACCATCCCGAGTTCGAGACTTGGCAGGGCTGCCTATTTTGTTGCTGGGCAGAACAGGGTCTGATGGATACAGCGTGGTGATGGCATGTTTAAGCATATTATACTTACACATTTTTATTATGAAATAATATTTATATACACATTATAATTTTACATTTACCTTCTACGAATCCCTCTATCTGCTTTCATTAAATTATATTCTTGTTTGACTAAACTGTATGGGGCACTTGTGTTTATATATGGGGGTTTCATATCTTTTCTACAGTGACAACTCACTTTTGGAACTGCTCCACTACCCTGGTTGACAGAAAATGTTGCTACATAATTTAAGTTTACTAAAATAATTTTAACACTACTTTCACATAGGAAAATAAATTCCCTGTTTTGGGACTCAAACCATGAACACTTGCATGCAAAGCCACAGCTATAATGTCTATACCACCTCAGCTTGGGATTGTTGCCTATCTATTTGCATTTAGCTCCTATGGGATGTTTAAGCCATGCTAAGCACATGGCCATAAAGTATACACCCACTTAGCTACACTTAAACATTCCTTAGGCTACTGGAAAAAAAAGTTATATATTATTATGATATTATTAGTTTATATGGGATGTATTGTGGTGTTCTGACAACTACTTTGGACTGCAATCATGAAATACTGGCACTGAATTAGCTTTCAGGGTTCTATCCTTCAGGGACTCCTGCTAATACATATCCTGTTATCTATCAACTTTCTAAGTGTGTGGGGCAATTTTTCAGGTGCGTCCCTAATGTACTTTTATCCCCCATCATTTGTGCCTTTGTTAACATGAACTGCTGTGAGGGAATGTTGCCATACATTTGCTTTCAGACGTTTACCCTTACATGATTCATGGTGCTGCATGACCTGTTCTCTATCAACCTTCTATGTTTGTGGGGCTGTGTGTGTGTTTTTTCACTTTTGGGGGATTTATCCCCCATTATGTGTGCATTTGCACACATCTCCTACTTTAGCAGGTTGCAAAAGTGCCATACAGCACTTTAACAATGCAGGGGTTGTGTCACACAACCTGTAACACATCCCCTGCATTGCTTTCTTATTACCGTTTTTATTTCAGTGTCCATAGACAAAGCTCTAATATTATGCCACTTTAGCTTAGAAAGTGCTGTATGCCATTTTCTAAGTGCAGGGGGCGTGCTTAGTGTTCGTGCACTACTCCGACATGCCCTCTGGACTTGTTCATGGTTTGTGTCCATTTAGATTAAAAGGCAGTGCGCCTTCATGTATATGCAAGACGTGCTGCTGTTCTAAATGGACACAAACTGCTCCGTGCAAGAATAGTCTTATACTTGCATGGAGCTTCATGAATCCCAGGGAGTAACTATTACATTTGTAATGTTTTGTAAATAACTTAGAGTATGTCAGCAACCACTCAAGTTACATACATACATACTGTCAGCAGCATTTTAATCATCTAGTTGACAGCTTTCATATGAGTCTAAGGAGTTCTGTGTGTGTTACTTGGTTGTTGAGATATTTAGAAAAATGTGAAAACTATATCTATATAAATTAATATAATAAAAACAACAGTTAATATCTATTTACCTGCACTAGACAGAGGTCAAATATTAATGCAATTGAGTTTGCCACTGTACAAGCTTTAAGATGAAATCTTTAAAATCTTGTACATAGCATGATTGCAGAATTATTGATCCAAATATGAAAAAGCAATATTTGACATCTAGAGGTGTCAGTGGGAGTTAACTGCAGATGCACTTGGCGGTGTCACTCAGATGTAATGAGTTAACCTGTGCTGCAGTAATGCTGCATGCCTGGCATTCTTCCGGTATTGTGATTGGTCCTTTAGGGGGGAGAGAGGGGTAAAGTTGGCACTGAATCTGTCGGCCAGTATGTTGGCAATATATGTTAGCTCAGTATAGGAGGTACCATTGTGCAGTAACTCAGAGCAAATCTGGGTATTTCCGTGGAGGGTCTTGATATAGGTATAGAAGACTTTGTGATTGTTTTTCGGGTCTGCCACAATTTTGCCTTCATAGCTGGCTTTAGAGGATTTGACGAGGGATACATCATTTTTGCTGAGGCTAATAAGGGAGTTTTTCCAGTCTTGGGCCTTCACCTTTTTCTGCAACAGTTTCTTCTTTCTGTTGTAGAGTTTATTAATGACAGGGGATCACCAGAATGGCTTACTTTTTTTGGAGAGAAAGTCTTGGTTCTCTTGGATGTGGCTAGTTCCACTCATTTATGTACATGTTTGTACAGTGCATTGGTGTATAATTCAGCAGTCATGCAGCTATTTTCCACTGGCGTGGGTGCCATGAATTTAGCCACCTCTGTTTTTAGGAGTCCAAAGTCAACATTGTTGAAGTTTTTCAAGATGGCTACCTTTGCAAAGTTGTGGGTGAGATGTAGATTTCCATGGTGATTAGTTTATGGTCAGATTTGTTCAGGGATTGATTGACTATTGGTATAGAGCAATGGTCACCCATGTTAGCAATAACCAGGTCAAGAATGTTGCTTCATCTGGTGGGGTTCAGAATGAGGTGGTCCAGGGCATTGGAATTGATGAATACCAGGAAGCGTTGGTTCAGTGTATTGATGCTTCAGTAGTTTTTCCAGTTGATGGAGGGGTAGTTGAAGTTTCCTAGTAAGAGAGTGTTGGTTGGACCTTGATATATTCCATGGTGCTTAGGAACATGGGGTGAGAGTCTAGTGACATGGTTAGGGACCTAGAGCAGCCTATGACCTGGATCACCATCTTACCCAATGTTACTTGTACCTGAAGTATCTCAGATGTGTTATGCTGGGCTACTAGTCTGGAGGTGTGCATATCCTTTATGAATATGGAGACACCACCACCTTTGGAGCTTTAGTGGTGTCTCCATATCATTCTTTAAATCATCAATTTTTATTTTCCATGTTAGTACTTTTTCTTAATAATTTTAACTTTTCCATGTACATATTCTTATAGGTTCATAGGTTCATAGGTTCATACTAGGCTATCTGCCCTAGGGCATTTATAAGCCTAGCCAGAGTGTGTGTGGCTTTCACCACCCCTTAGGATGAGAATACTATACCCATTAGTTTGCTGTGCCTCTGTCCAGCAGTGACACAGAGATGATTCCCGGCATAAACCTACGATCTCCCATCCACTCGTCAAGATTTCTCTTGAACAGAGTCAGTGAGGGGCTCTGCCTCACATGGACTGGGATTCTGTTCCATAGTGTAGGGAGTCTCTGGGTGATGAATCTGTCCCTCCAGCACGTCCTATTTATATCCGTGTTGAGGTTTAAGTCTCTTGCTCTCGTGGCTCTGGTGGATTTGGATTTTTTGAGGTGGGGCATGTCCATTAATTCCGGGTTGGACATGGCCTTGTATGTCAGGCACAGATCACCTCTGAGCAGATGGTATGCGACTGAATAGAGCTGGAGTTTCTTCAGTCAGGCATCGTATGACATATGTTTGAGCCCCTTTATCCTTTTGATGAGGAACTTTTGGGGTCTTTCCAACTGCTGCAGGTGTTGGGTAAGGTACATTCCGAATGGGGCGTTGTACTCAATCATTGGTCTGATAAGTGAAGAGTACAGGGGTACAATGACCTCTCCTGATCTGGATGTGAATCCCTTCATGATCAGGTGGGTAATGTAGAAGGTCTTCCTAACCACTTTGGCAATGTGAGTGTCAAAAGAGAGGTTACTGTCAACTTGGGTCCCCAGGTCCCCGATAACTTCTTCCGTGTTTAATGGATTACCACCTATGTGGTAATTAGGGGTTACCTTGTTTTTCCCAAAGGGTATGACTATACATTTTTGGCATTTAGCTTAAGGCCATGGCTCTGGCACCAGTTATCCATTTCTATGAGACCTCTCTGGAGGATGTCTGTGTCTGATGGAGTGTCAATTATGGTGCCCAGTTTGCAGTCATCTGCAAATTTTGTCAGCCACAATCCCCTATGTTTGCCTGCACTTCAGAAAAATAAATGCCGAACAAGAGGGGCCCAGGACTGAGCCCTGTGGGACACCGCTCGTGACTGGCTTAGAGTCTGACATGGCACCAGCAACTCTAACCCTGTGTGTTCTGTCCTTGAGCCAGTTTGCAACCCATCTTGTGACATATGGGTTTACATCTAAGCTGGTGAGCTTTTTATGATGCCCGAGTGGGGTATTGTGTCGACGCTTTTGCTAGGTCAAGGTAGGCTGTGTGAACTGCGTTACCCTCATCAATGGCCTTAGTGACTGTTGGAAAAAGTCGACCAAGTTCAAGAGGCAGGATCTGCCCTTGACAAAGCCAAATTGGGTAGGATCCAGTGTCTGTAGGTCCCCAATGTCTTTATTTATGAGTTCCATTATGATCCTCTCCATAGCTTTGCAGACAAGGCTCATCAAGCTTATGGGGCGGTAATTTCCAGGTTCCGTAGAAGCACCGCCTTTGTGGAGTGGGACCACAGTTGCCGTACGCCATTCTTTGGGTACATATCCTGTAGTAAGGCTAAGATTAAACAGCAGCCTTATGTGTGGGTTTAGTTCCTCATTGAGTTCATGTAGCACACAGCCGGGGACACCGTCCGGTCCCACTGATGCTGTGTTTTTTGCTTTAGAGAGAGCAGCTCTCACCTGGGCATCTGAGATGTTTGGGAGGCTAGACTCTGGTGGGATAGATATTTCTCCTTTTGGGGGGGAGGGAGGGGAGAAATTTGCACTGAACCTGTCTGCCAGTATGTTGGCAATGTCTGTGGGTTCAGTGATTTTTTTTATCATTTTGAACTAATTCTGAGCATATCTGGGAGTTTCCACCCAGGTTTCTAACATAGCTAAAGAAGGCCTTATGATTGTCTTTTGTGTCATTAGCATTCTGCTTTTCTCTTCTTCTTATTCTCACCATCTTCCCAACCTTCATGTACTTAAATTAAACATTCTCACTATTAATTTCACCTTCTCTTCTTTTACCAACTTTAATACTCTATACAAGTTTAAGGAAGTAGAATAAAGAACTGGATGTGGTAACTCCTACCCCACTTCATCTTCACTGATATACAACTGGATTTAATCTTGAACGCAGTATGAAAGAAAATACCAATTACATAATTATCTTTTCATATTTTGGATCATATAAACAATTGACATTTATGCTATTGTCCCATTAGTACAGAATTCACCAGATAAACCTTTTTCCTGAATGCTAATCTAGAAGTCCTCCACAGAAGACATATTTCTTTCATTTCTTTTATTAAACCCTCCCATTGCATCATAACTACTTCATTTTACCAAAGTTTATCCCTACCAAAGACATTTCAAACCAACACTTACCGCAACTATAATTTGTTCTTAGCAACTACAACTATATCATCTGTGTATGACAAAACTACTGGAATCACCACCTCCTTTTGCATCGCATATCTAGCATCTTTCATTTTATAAGCTATTTAACTCATTGTCGCATTCATTACCACACAATATTCTACTTATGGGACAGCCTTGTTTTATACCACACTTCATGCATATTTCTTTATTCAGCCACCGAGTCACTAACATCCGCACTCTATTATTCTGATGTGCTAACATGCAGACTCTCCTAATTCTATTACCTCTTCCATCACTCTCCGTAACACCCTACAAGGCATTGTGTCCTACTTTATTGAATGCCTTGCTAGTATTACCTACCATACGTTTAAAACCCTCCCTTTTAGTTTCAGTATCATCCACAGTTTCTCTCTCTCAGCCAGTGACAACTCTTGACTTCCCTTCCCTTTGATACCCCATATACTTTCAAATTATTCCATAACACCCCTCATTGTTCCTTTGATTCCCCTCTGTATTACTCTTATAGTAATTGTATAATCTCTTTATGTACTGTGAAGGGTCTCCACTTTTCTTATTTCATTCTTCACATCTTTTTTCCATATACATTTTCATATCCCGTTACATAACGCTTTATAAACAAACTTTCTTTGACCATTCATTCAGTACATTTACAAAATACTCTCTTTGCCAATCTATTCACATCTTGTACATTCCATGCCCTGTAACATCTGGGACTGATACTAAAACAGCATTTACTTCTCCTACGTACTTCATCCAATTCACTAATAATCATTTCTTATTTCTTTTTCAAATTCTTCCAAAACTCATTCTTAATTTTTTATTTTCCATTGTCTCTTATTTTCCTTCTTTTCAGTCTTATACATATTTTCTACTTTCCCACATGCTGTACTACAATACATATAATTTGCATGTGTTCTTTTTACCTCTCCTTTTGCATTTTCATTTTATTCATTCTACTTGTATCCTCCTTTACTATCTTACCCAAATATGCAGATACCACCTCCCTTCTCCCTTTGAAATAATGTCCCTGCCTAAATAGTAATTTCTCAGATTCATTTATACATTTCTATACATTTAAACAGGCTTCACTTTGTCTTCCTTTCTTACATCATCCTCCATTCAAAAAACACTTTTTATACCGCTTTCTAAATTCACTCCACAATTCAGACCAGTTATTATAGGAACCAAAAACACAAGAACTCAAAAGCAGAATATGAATACACACCAAACAGCCAGTACTTCACCAGTAATTCCTTTATTACTCCAACGATCTGGTACCTCGGCAGTTCACCTTCAAGGATCACATTTTAGTCCACCATGGCAATGCATTTTATACCATTTGATTAGAAACAATTAATTAATTAATCAATTATAGTTTCAATTTTAATAAAGGAATACACATTATTTAAAGTGACCTTAGAAAAAACATTCTCAGAATTCATTAGTTTTATATAAGATTATCTATGTATGAAAATTAATCAATAATGAACAAATTAACATGAAAAAAATATACTTTAACACACAAATAAATATTAAATATATGTAAACATTTATATAAATTAATTTAGATTATGTATGTATATATCTATATATATGTCAATAAATAATATGAATACACAATATCATATTAATAATGCTGAAAATAATTTTAAATACCCAATTCCTGATTTAAACCATTTGGTTTTAAGGTATTAAATTTTAATATCATTCTAGTTTCTAACTCTAATAATTTACTTACTATATTATCTCCCCTTTGAAAAAAAGGTTTCCCCAAAACACTAAATCTTAAAGTGTCAGGGCAACCACCATGTTTGTCAATAAAATGTTTCGCAACTGGACTGGATTCATTAGAATTCCTAATATCTTTCAAGTGTTCCAGTATTCTTATTCTCACCATCCTTTTAGTTGGTCCTATATACCAGGTGTTAATACAAGAACACCCCTATATATATATACAACACTGATAGATTTACAGTTGAAATAATGTCTAGGACTATGATTTACCTTATTTATAGATTTCACATTAATGACTTTATCACATACACTACAAGAACCACAAACAAAAGTGCCCACCTTAACAGAAATAGGTCTCTCTAAATCTATTAAATTGTTGTTTAGTATTTCTTTTAGATTTTTCCTCTCTTATAAGAGAAAGTAACAAAATGTGGAAATAGTTTGCCTATAGAATCATCCTCACTTATTAGATACCAACATTTTCTAACTAATGATGCAAGTTTACTAGAAAAAGTAGTAAATTTTATTACAAAAAGTATTTTCTCAATGTCATCACTGGTTTCATCCATTTTCATAGGCTTGTTAATGTTACCCCCTAAACTAGGTTGCATGGAATTTTTTCCAATGATGCTATCCCAACATTTTAACAAATGATTCTGATTGTATCCTCTGTCCAATAATTTTAAATAAACTTTATTAAGTTCAGTTTCCACTTCCAAGTCTATGCTAGTATGGTTATGGATTCTTTTAAACTCCCCATATGGTAATGCTCTTAATAAATGTGGTGGATGCATGCTAGTTGCATGCAAAAACATATTCACTGACATATGCTTTCTAAAGGGTCTGAATTCAATCCTATTTTCTCTTTCAAATAAAGTCACATCAAGAAAATTAATTTCATTTCTATTGACCTCATATGAAAAATTGAGATTTTGTTCATTATTATTCAATGTCTCAAAAAATTCAAACAAATCCCCTTTACAAATAAAAATCAAATCATCAATAAAGCGTTTATACAAAACCACATTATTTTTAACAAAATCAGTTGAATAAATAAACTTTTTTTCAAATGAATCCATATAAATAACAGCATAAGATGGTGCATAAGCTGCACCCATTGCAGTGCCCTTCACTTGTAAAAAGTATTCTTTATTGAACAGAAAATAACTGTGTGTCAAACAAAATTCCAATAAACCAATCAAAAAGCTAGTTCTAGGTCCCTCACCTAACATGCTCGATATAGATTCAAGTCCCCATTTAGTTTCAATGTTAGTATATAAGGACTTTACATCAATAGTAACCCAGTAATAGTCATGATTCCAAGGAATTTTCACAACCTCATTAATGAGATCTTGTGTGTTAGGAATATGAGCAGTTACTTTGTTTAAATATGCCTTAAACTGAAAATCAAAAAAAATATTCACATTTTCCAAAAAAGAACCTACCCCTGATACTATAGGTCTACCCGGTGGTTCTACTAAGTTTTTATGGATTTTAGGTAAGGCATGTAAAATGGGTGTAGTGGGGCTCTTTATATACATTTTGTTAACATCAGCCTTTATGAAAAACCCTAAACGTTCACCTTTTTTCAAAAGAAATAATAATTTTTCATTGTAAAGTTTGATGGGGTCATTTTCCAGCCTCCGATATTCATCATGATTTAAAACAATTTATGGACCATCTTACAATAATCATTTTTATCCATAACAACCCAATTTCCACCTTTGTCAGCACATTTGAAAATATAATCATTTTTCAGTTTCTTTAAATGTTTTAAAGCCAACCATTCTCCTTTATTTAAGTTAAATTGCTTTTTTTCTTTAGCAAATTCCTTATAAGACATTTCTACTTCCCTAAGGAGAACTTTTTGGAAAATAGAAATGGCAGGCACAGATATATATGGTGTAAACCTATTTTCAGTTTTCTTAAAGTGGGGCATCGCTAATTTACCATATCCAGTTACGAAACTCATATTTGAATTAGTTTGTACATCATTGGATGTATCAACGTTAATATCCAAATCTTCACATTCATAGTTATAAATGGACAAATTCATCAAACTATCGTCAGGTTCAGAATCACTGCACTGTTCCTGAGAACCTTCATTCAAATGATTGTGTGACACCTCTTGCTCTGAAATTCTATCAAAGTAAACTTTAAGCAGTAATTTCCTAAAGAACGTTTTAATTTCAAAATAAATGTCAGCTAAAGATGGAAAAACAGTGGGGACAAATTGGCTCCCCTTATATAACACTTTGAGCATCTCATTATTTAAATTTAAACAAGATAAATTAATGCAATTATATATGTGTGCATCGTGATTCACAGAGTTAAATAAAGTCACATTACTGGGCAAACCTTCATTTAAAACGATTGCGTCCCTTTCTTCTGTTTCTTCCATTTCTCCCCTTGGTTGAATTGCCATTTTGAAAATCAGTGCCCATAGAATTTAAATTTGAAGTTCCATTAGATGTTTCCCTGTCAGGAGCTCGATCATTAACCACAGTTCTGGCAAAGGACACATTTTTGACTGTATTACGTTCCGTGGAAGAAGCCGAAGATGTAGACAAACCTCTCCATTTAGAATAGCTGTTCTGGCTCCTGCCCCTTGACCTACTACGTCCTGGTTCACGTTGCCATGTGAATAGGATACCGATTTCATAGTCCCTGAGATCACGGACCAGTTTATTGCGCTTTCTTAAAACTATTTCAGTCTCCAATTTATGAATCTTCTCATTAACATTCACAATTTGAGTTCTATAGTTAGATTCAACTACTAGTTCATCTTGCAAAAGTAGGATCTCATTTTTTACTTTTTCATAGGATCTGTGGTTACGTTTAACCAAAATACGCAACCAGCCCAAAGTGCAAGAAAGGGAAACTTGCTTCCACTCATCAAGTAAATCAGATTCTTCTTTGAGAAAAGGTGCAGCTGGCAATTTGTCTATGCGTAGACCTCGGGGGGTAATATTTAAACTAATGTACTTCTCCAGTAACCGAGTGTCGAAGTACAAAGCAATTTCTTTTGCCATTAACTTGTCCAATTGAGCAAAACGCTCATCAGCATCATTATTAACCCTCAGATTCCAGGGATCCATGTTTGTATACTTTTTTTCACGTTCGTTAATTAAGTCCAAAAAAAGCATAGCATCAGAGGAATGGCTCTGTTCAGAGCCTTCATTACGAACAGACATCAGTGAATTGTATAATTTCAAAGACTAGTGAAAGTACGGCTTGGACGATCAATAAACCAAAAACACAAGAACTCAAAAGCAGAATATGAATACACACCAAACAGCCAGTACTTCACCAGTAATTCCTTTATTACTCCAACGATCTGGTACCTCGGCAGTTCACCTTCAAGGATCACATTTTAGTCCACCATGGCAATGCATTTTATACCATTTGATTAGAAACAATTAATTAATTAATCAATTATAGTTTCAATTTTAATAAAGGAATACACATTATTTAAAGTGACCTTAGAAAAAACATTCTCAGAATTCATTAGTTTTATATAAGATTATCTATGCATGAAAATTATTATAGGAATCCTTCATGGTTATATGATCTTTCTGTAACTGAAATACTTTTCACACTCCAGTTTCATTCCATAATTTCAAGTTTATTGTTTTTATTTCCTTTCCTGTTTTAATGTACTCTCTTCTACCACCTCCATCTATATTGCTAAATAGTCTAAAAACTGACACAACTGTATCACTATCTGCTACATTCAAGCATACTAAAAATACAATTTATTCAATTTCAGATCCAAGAGACTCCCTCCTATTCTATAAGTCCATTGACTTTTGTTCCATGCCGCTAATTTACCATGTTTATCACTTCTTGTATATTTTTAATCTTTCCCTTTCTTTTCACATTTTTACCTTAAATTACAATTACCTGCAATTATAATGTTTATGTTAACTACCAGATAATCTATTTGATGACATAGATTCTCTATTTCTATGCTAGGCATGTGTATGCATATAATGTGATAATTTTATAAGCATGTTCCCTCTGCCGCACATCCACAGCAGTTAACTTTCTTCTCCTCACCAACATTATATCTAGTATTTTCACTGTATTTTAATATAATGCAGCCACACCACAACATTCACTTCTTAAGTTCCATATTATATTTCCACCCCACAATTTTTCGGTTTGAAGTCGTTCTTTACTTGTCAGAAATCTTAAATCCTTTAACAGAATAACATCCACATCACATTATTTCTGATATCTGTATCCTTATTTCAATGTCAATAGCACTGTTCACATTTACAGAAAATACTCTATAAAGTTGTTGAGTTTCCTTCTTTTTAAATTTAGTGGAAATATTATTACATTTTTGTTTTCTTATTTTTACTCTTTTCTCAACTGAATATTTCCATGGGTTTATGTACAAATAATCCTTGATACTCAGAATCAGATTTTGTACTGGTTGGAACTTCAAAAATGTTATTAGTATCAATCCCTTCTCCTGACCTGTCTTACTGTATGCACTCTTTCTTTCCTAATGTTTCCCCTCCATATGTTTTCCTTTTCTTCTACACTTTCTTCATCACCTCATTCACTCTCTTCCACAGTCTCTTATTGTCCTTACTTGAGTATTTTTTTCTTTTTACCTTCTTTTCTTTATTTACTGCTTGCTCTTGATGAATGATCTAAAAAGTGTCCCTTTTTGTGCAACCTGTAATCAGGTACACACTTTACTTTGTGTCTTTTCTCCCCACACTGGTTACAATGTACCTTGTCATAATTGCTAATTAAATGAGAAAAGTCCTCAAAAAAGAAACACAATTTAGGCTGACCAGCATAGCTTAATACTCCCTATAACATGCCACAAAAATAACACTTGATAAGTGTTTCACTGTGTTTTTTTTTTCTTTTTACATTTCAAAACAGTTTCCAACCTCCACCCTCAGTTCCATACATTTCTCTCATTTCTGACTTTCACAATATTACCAAAAGGTTCACACAGATGCCACATGCATTTTTTAACATTGTCTTTTTCCAGTTCATCAGCTCTAAACTGCAAAGGAACAGTTTTTTAACATAAAAGAAAACAAATAATTGTTCCACAGATTAATGTCATAGTCAGTACACCAGTTTCAGATATTAAGTCACAAAAAATAGTCTATGTTTAAAATTCCAATTCTGTTGAGCTTTTAAACCCAGAAGAGCTATCACATTGTCCCATACAAAATATTCTTCAATTGCAGTGTCATTACTGTTGTTATTCTCATAGCTGGTCTTGTCTCTTTTTAAAAACAGTTTTACTTACAATTCATTACAGATGTTTTAGTTACTACATTATCTGTTGCCAACAAAATAAAACAGACACATTCTCAGTTTGTTGTTGCTTTCTGTCACTGCTGCAAAAGTTTTAACTACTGCATTCTCTACTGCCACATCACCTGCTTCCTTTTCCACATTACCATCCTCAGCACCTTCAAAAGAGTTATCTGTCATCTCACCCCATGACCTGGATCATCTTGGTTGAGTATTTTTAACAGAACCTTATCTGCAATACATTTTGTGCCAGTTTTGCTGTCTGCACCACTTACATAGATTCACTTACTTCCTCCTCTATGGAGACAGCTAAATGCTGCTCATTTGCTACATCCGCCACACAGGAATCTTTGTTTATATTCTGAAGCTCCATATTGGCCACATTTTAATTGAACTTCTCACTTTCCACTTCCAAACTCTCCATAACTTTTCTCTCCCCCTCCACACTGCTACTTCTTTTTGGCTCTTCCTTGCTGCTGTATGAGCCATTCAGTGTCATCTAGCAACTTCAATGAGTAGAGGAAATGCCCCAGTGACCTGGTCAAATTTCCCCCAGTAGTATAAATACTGCTTTGGTGTCCTCAGAAAAGGAATCACTAGCCTAGTCCGGCTTTTCTGGACAACCAAGGATGAAGAAATAAAGTTGAGATAAGTAAATAGTACAGGTTAGTGTGCATAGTCCAGCATAATGGCAGAAAAATTTTGAGGCCTTGAGTATTTTTGAGATGTATAGCAGGTTACACCAATGCATATCTGTATATAATTAAAAACGATACACTTTATTAAAGGTGTGTCACAGCTCCACACTTATATGCAACATTTGTTGTGCTGAGTAGTTTTTGCAGAATGCTAATAAATAATGTGAATTACTGGGACATTACTTTGTCTCATTTTTCATTTAATTTTAATTCTACTTTGAGTCTTGAATGTCAGATATAAATGCCTACAGTATTTGTACTGTAACATTGTTTCTTTTTTAATAATTTGGATTCCTTGCTATTTTCACTGTTCTGTTTGAAGTGTGGCACAAAGAACATTTGAATTTACACAAAATATTTATATTACAAATTTAATGTGGTCCACATTCTCTTTCTGCACTATATCAGGCTAGATCTCATAAAACAGGAGAAGCCTTCAGTTCAATTAATAATGATCTGACATAATCAATTGGTAAAACAGAAGCAACTATTTTGTCTTAAACATCTTTTTAGAGTTCCAAGAACATTTCAACACATCTCAACACATTGTTCTTCATACCGGGTCACATTGTGGTATTGTTTACATAACAAAAAATATATATATATTGACTTTAATATCTGCTATTTATAGCCATGTGCAGCAAACAGGAACAAGTAGGTAACAATTACAAATGAAAATGTTAAGATTATTTGCAGGTGTCAACTCTGCAAGTATTCAAAGGAAAACATATAATAGAAGAACAATAACATTTACACTGTATGTCTGATTACTATTGTTACAGTCATTGTTATTAGTTTATGTTGTAAATAGTTTGTCAATGGAGCTTTTCTCCAACAGGACTCTACTGAAAAGGGTCTCATACCCACCTGGACTTTCCCAGTAAACAAAGATCAAATAAATAAAATAAATAAATAAAATAAATAAAAATAAATAAATACATACATACATACATACATACATACATTAGAAATAATTCAGGTCTATAATAATTACTTGGAATATGTGTTCAGTTAACAGCATTTTTGATTATATTAATACTATTTGAGGCACTTAATACTTTCTATATGAATATATGGTAGTTTTCTTGAATGTAGATCTTAAAAGAGTGTCTAATGGAATTCATGACATCGTCACATAAATCAAATGTTAGTCCATCTCACAACATTTGTGTTTCCAACATATTTGTTAATGAATGTCATTGCTCCTGTCTCATTTCATAAAGGGTGTTATATTTAGTTGGATAGTCTTTCTCTTCTTTTAGATTAAACTAACATCTAGTAATTTTTAGTTAGATTTAAAAAATCAACATCATCAATGATTACAACAGTTTTATTGTACAAGCTGTGCTTCTTACCTGGCTGCATGGAGAACAGTTGCATCATCTGAGCCTTCATAGAGGTATCATAACCAATCATCATCTGATCCTTCATAGAGATCTCATAACCGATCATCATCTGATCCCTCATAGAGGTCTCATAACTGATCACCATCTGATCCTTTATAGAGATCTCATAACTGATCAGCCCAATAGTTTCACACTTGCTTACCAAGGGTGGATTTACTGAATAGGTGGGAACTCCAGCTTTGAGAAGGGTAGTACCTTTTGCATAGTCAGTCTATGGTCCACTCAGCAGACTGTTTGTGAAGCTGTCATTTAGGGGCAGAGAGACATTATCTGCAAGGAGATTCCTTTATCAGCCCGTGGCATAAATACTTGTATCATACTGTCTTAAGATTTTAATGATTTCTTTGAGTGCCACATGTTGTAGCATTATGTGTGGACTTTGAGGGAGAGGTTAAATTATATCAGGGATGTATTGACTAAGAGACTGCAGTGTCTCAGAAAAAAGTATATCTTTTTATATAAATTATAAACTACTTCTTTTTCTCTGAGTTAGAGTATCTTCAAAGTGGGAATAATAACATTGCAGTCAATGCAAGGAACTTTCTTCTCCTGCAAAAAAGACTTTGGTTTACATTTTTGCATAATTTAATTGCATCGAACTTACACTGGATCAAGTGCAAATGTTTAGCACATTGTACTGTAGTAAGTGATTTTATGTAGGTGTGACTGTACATCTGTGTTTTGGATATAGCAGAACCCTCTGTGATTGAAGCCTAGCAGGATCCAGACCATATGGAAGCATAGTATGAAATGATAGTTGCTATGTGATATAAGCTCCACGTCTGACAATCTCAGTGTTTGCTTTGTACTCTGTCCACTTCTATTTGGACTGTACCCAGTTATGTCATCAGCTTCCAACACAAGTTCTGAACTTATTAATTTGTTTGTTAGGTTGTTCATGTATTCATTTGTATTCATTGTGTTTCTTTATTTGTTGTTTTATAAAAAAAATAACTAGAAAGATCCAACATAATACATTTTAAGCCATGACTCAGGTGCAAGGCAAAATCAATCACATTTGGTAATATTGAATGTCTTGGATGAATTACATAAGAAAGGAATGCTGGTCCACTTTCCCTGATGTGTAAAGTAGAACTGTGGCTGGATGACCCTTCTATTGCCATATGCTCATTCCAGGACCTGAATTCCTGGCTACATGAGTGAGCATCATGGTTCTGCAGCAGCTAGCTGGTCATCGGTAGTTAAAGATGATGATATTATATGAGGAAGTACAGCTAACATCTAGGTAGAAATCTCCATCTTGGTACTCTGATGAAAATAGTATGCTCACATGGCAAATTAAATAAAGCAGCATATGGTGTAACAACACTTTAATGGTGGGTGAATCACATTTGTAAAGCAGTTTAATATTTCATGCTAAGTAAATCTAAGATTATCCTAATCAAGGCTTGAAGCTACAGTAAAGTTAACCAGAGTATATATTAATCCCAGACTCACATTTTTTTGGAGAATAGCAAGTTTAACAAGAAATCTGAAAGTTGTTAAAAGCTATCCAGCAGCATGGTCTATACGGTCAGATCTAAAGAAGAATTATTCTACTCATGTACCATTAACAGGAATCACAATGTGTAATATATGCAGTATTTCTATAAAACTCATCACAGTGGTCTTACACTCACATAAGGAAGCAAGGATACGAATGTGGCACTGACTTCTGGAGTTATCATTATTTTGTAGCCTTGTATATTTTTATATTGTTCTCAACCTTACAGGTTTACTATTTATATTCCAGAAGTCTAGAAGGTATGTACATGATAACTCTTTTGTAACAGCCCTAAGTGTTCTTTCTTTAGGCAAATATTGCAAACATTCTCTGAAATAAAAAGGCAGAGAAATATAATATTGCTAGGAAGAGCATTTTTTAAACGTGCTTACAAAATCATGGATTATAAATTACAATTGTTATATGCAATTTAGTTTCAACAAAAATCACTTTAAGAAAGGGATGTTTAAGTGGAGAGTCCAAATCAGTTGTGTAACACAGCAATATAACCTATATATGTTTTATATATATGCACAATTCTTTAATTTAAGAATTTACAGAATAACTTCAGAGATGGATATTGTGTAAGTTATTTTTTTAATAGTGTTAGGTGTTAAATTAATTTTGTCTTCAAATTCTGGCTTTATTTTTGAAATATTCAGAATAAGACAGACATAAATGTATTAATTATTTTGTGCTGGAGATGTCCTCTTATTACTCAAAGATGTGAAATGAATCACATACAATAAATATACAGGTGAGTAATCAGTGGTTGAAAGACTCTCCAGCTTTTTTCTGTGCCATTATGAATTTGTTATAAGTATCACATTGCAAATTCTTTGTTTCCTATGAATGCATTTAAAAGCCTTCAGTGTGACAGGAATTATTGATTTAGACAAAGAAATAACATAGTCAGAGGACATTTGGGATGTAAAGACATGGAAAGATACTGAATGGTTATATTATGCAGCAGAAGTACTTCTAGCTTGTTGTAACAAATGAAACAATTACAGAATGTGAGAAGGGTTGAAGCAATTTTTAGTTTAGTAAGTTATTTGATGAATGTGAGCTGGTATGAAACAGTTACAGAATGTGAGAAGGGCTGAAGCAACTTTTAGTTTAATAAGTTATTAGACAAATGTGACCTGGTATAGCAGAGGTCCTCCTGCTAGAAATATGAGGAAGCCATTTCATACATATTTGAGATGTTGGTATATGGAGGGTTTTTAAAATAAAAAACAAATATCACTATTCTGTGGTAATCATCAGTTCACAAGCAGTTTTAGTAAAGGCATCACAAAAATTCTGAGTATTCAAAACATTAAAGTAAACCACTCTCCTTTTGCAAATGTCTATGACCCCTGAATTTCCAGACTAAAATAATCAGTTCCAGGGTTACTGCACATAGGGTTAGGGAAAGATCATCAATGCATCAACACTTCAGGGTTTTCTATGTCTTGGCTTTCCAAAAAAGCATAATTCACACATGTAGTTTTCAGTGAAGTATACTAATTTAAAATGGAATTAAGAAAAACTGTTTTTTTTTCAAATAAAAAAAACTACATACTTGCTATAATTTGACAAACAACATATACTAAATTGTTTGATCTTGTCTGTAACAGATACTGGAGATAAAACATTCCATTCCTATATAACCTGAGTATTGAACAAAATGGTCAGAATGATAAATGTTAAATAAACTGATGTTTTAGGATTGCAGAAATTCTATAAACATACTATAGCCACAGACTGAAACAGGATTTGTACATAAGAAAAAAAAGTAAATGCAGTAGATTCAGTAAATGAAGTTTATTTTGTTAGACATCAGATCAGTAGCTGATATTTTCTGGCAAAACTTTTGTAAATATTGACTGGCTATGACTTTCTTTTTGAGATGCAACATTTCTAAGTACATAAAAGGACAATAACACACAGCAGAGAAATGCATTTCAAAGGTCTAACACATTAATTCTGTGACATTGATAGAATATGTGATTAGAAAAAAAAAAACAGATGTGTTGTCATTGGGAAAAATCCAATAGCAGAATAATAAATGCCTATTATAAAATCAAAATTAAATGCAGCAATAGACAAATCAATAAAATCTATAGTTTCATCAAATTATAAAAACTGTGTAAATACTTCATCTAAGAAAAGTCCACTAAAATCTGTGAAATGTAATTTTCATTCTATGCTGATGTTTTTCTCCATTGAAGAACAATGCATTATATATTTTTTATGTCATTCTGAGAATTAATTTTCTGCAGTATACATAGTTCATCCAATAGCATATAGTAACCATTTAATGTGCCATATTTTAGATGTCAGGAGTTATATTATAATTATCATTTCTTCAGATTTTTGATGCACATATTAATTTCTTTACACACTGATTGCATTGTTTAATAATTACTTAATTTACAAATCAGACATATTTGTTTCATTGAATAGATAGAACTAATTGGTAATGTATCACAGAAATAATCTATTGCTAATATGTTGATGGTATGTGCAGTTTCCTTCTACAGCTCTTATCATCAGAAAACATCCTATTTACTAAGTTTTGCACTCTGGGCTCAAATTGTAATCAGGCTTCTGAAATTATATATTATAGTAATTCTGACATAGAATGAGGACTTTGTAGTTAGCTGCAGACGTGTCCTATTCAGACTGTAATATCACACTATTTCTATTTTCAGTCTGTTACCTCACCTCAATGCTTAGGTCTATGTGTATGTACGTCTATACATAAAGCACTATGTGTATGTCTGTCACTTAAGTTGTTACCTCACCTCCCATGCTTAGGTCTATGTGTATGTAAGTCTGTACATATAGCACTATGTGTATGTGTCTGTCACTTAAGTTGTTACCTCACCTCCCATGCTTAGGTCTATGTGTATGTAAGTCTGTACATACAGCACTATGTGTATGTGTCTGTCACTTAAGTTGTTACCTCACCTCCCGTGCTTAGGTCTATGTGTATGTAAGTCTGTATATACAGCACAATGTGTATGTGTCTGTCACTTAAGTTGTTACCTCACCTCCCATGCTTAGGTCTATGTGTATGTAAGTCTGTTCATACAGCACTATGTGTATGTGTATGTCACTTAAGTTGTTACCTCACCTCCCATGCTTAGGTCTATGTGTATGTAAGTCTGTACATATAGCACTATGTGTATGCGTCTGTCACTTAAGTTATTACCTCACCTCCCATGCTTAGGTCTATGTGTATGTAAGTCTGTTCATACAGCACTATGTGTATGTGTATGCCACTTAAGTTGTTACCTCACCTCCCATGCTTAGGTCTATGTGTATGTAAGTCTGTACATATAGCACTATGTGTATGTGTCTGTCACTTAAGTTGTTACCTCACCTCCCATGCTTAGGTCTATGTGTATGTAAGTCTGTTCATACAGCACTATGGGTATGTGTATGCCACTTAAGTTGTTACCTCACCTCCCATGCTTAGGTCTATGTGTATGTAAGTCTGTACATATAGCACTATGTGTATGTGTCTGTCACTTAAGTTGTTACCTCACCTCCCATGCTTAGGTCTATGTGTATGTAAGTCTGTTCATACAGCACTATGTGTATGTGTATGCAACTTAAGTTGTTACCTCACCTCCCATGCTTAGGTCTATGTGTATGTAAGTCTGTACATACAGCACTATGTGTATGTGTCTGTCACTTAAGTTGTTACCTCACCTCCCATGCTTATGTCTATGTGTATGTAAGTATGTACATATAGCACTATGTGTATGTGTCTGTCACTTAAGTTGTTACCTCACCTCCCATGCTTATGTCTATGTGTATGTAAGTCTGTACATATAGTGCTATTTCTATGTGTCTGTCACTTAAGTTGTTAGTTTTCGTTGTCATGCCTTAGTAACATTTGTTACTCTACATGACAGAATGGTTTGCTGTTCCTTGCTGCATCATGCTACAGCCTCTAGTTATACAAAATCACTTAACTACTGTCGACAAAGTGAACTGCACTGTCAAACTTTCTGAAATTCATTATTTCTAGTTTGGAATATTGACAATTCATGGGTATTGGGCTGGTTTTGAGTAGTGGAAGTCTGTGGGATTGTTTGCTTGTCATGTTTTTATTTATTCATTTATTTATTTATTTAAATTTGTTTCCTGGGGTCAAACACTAATCAAACAATGACAAGTACAGGTTTTGCCTGGGTCACATGATAATGTAACAAAACAATGTACAGTATACAGATAAAAAATGGTTTACATTTATGAGAAAGCATAGACAATCTGACAAACAATATATACACAGCAAATATATGTACAGTTACATAACTGGAATAGAAAAGGGAGTGCAGAGTGAACTTAAAGTAGTAGAAGTAGAAGTGATGGAGATATGGGTACTCGTTGCTAGATTAGGAAATCTAATAGAGGCCAGTAAAATGAAAGCACAGATTAGATTATGTGTAGTAGGTTCAGAGAGTAATCATGTGGTATGTTGAATCACAGTTAGGATGAGTGAGTCTGGTAGATCAGGTATATGGGCAGTAAAGGTACTAAGCATTAGGAGATATCATTTTATGTGACACGTCCTTTAGATATCCTTTAGATGGATAGTCATATTCAGACTGTTTTGGCAAGTACTGTTTAAAATATGGCCTGAATAAGGAATTCTCTGTGTGATCAGCTATATTAGGAGGGAGTGACTGCCATAGTTTTGGGGCCAGTAGAGAGAAGCACTGGTTAGTACAGTGCAGTTTGAGAAAAGGGGTTTGTAGGTAAGGACCAGATCTGGCTTGACATCACGTTAAAGAAAGAAACCAAGAAGATATGATCTAATTTGTACTGGAGGTCACTTAGCCTTTGACATAGTAACACAGTGGTGCTCATTCCATGACGTTAGTTAGCTATAAATGTACACATTTTATTAGAGATAGTCTGAAGGGTGGTAGTGTTTTTTTGACGGAAGCTGATACAAACAAGGGGAGACCATACTCTAGTTGGGCAAGGAGGTTGCCTTTTCCTATAGCAGCCCTTGATAGATGCGAGAGAACTCTGATCTTAGCTCTCAGATTTTCTGTGTGGTCATAGATATTTAGCGATTGGTCTAGCCAGATCCCTAAATATCTCAAGGAGTTGACAGTTTTTGTGAGATCAATATCACAGTCAAGGTTATTAAAAGACTGGAGGGATTTGGATAATGTTTTATGGTTGCCAAATAACATGGACTTTTTTGGCACTGAGCAGTATTTCATTGGAGTTTATCCAGTGCTGAAATTGAAAAAGATCCTTTTGAAGATGGGTTTAAATTGCATGATGTATAGGATCTGACATATAGATGGCCATATCTTCCATATCCTCTATATAAAGAAGTAGGTGGTACATTCTAGTGAAGTTTGTTTATAAAGATTCAGAACAGAAGATGTGCTAGAATAGAGTCCAGTGGAACCTCAGGTTGAATGAGGGAACTGCTATTAGGACCTGTCTTCACCTGGAATAAATGGATGAATCAAATTTCTTTGAACCATGCAGTGGCATCAGGGCTGACTCCAACATCTTGTTGATGGAAAAGTAGAATTGGATGGTTGACCACATCCAAGGCACAGGTTAAGTCAATTAGAAGAGCTCCAGTAAGATTCCTTTTATCTATATTAGTTAAGATATTATTATTCAGGGTCTTAAGAGCAATCATTGTGCTCCTACCCACCCATTATCCATGTTGTTTGATGAAGAATAGGTATAAGTTGGTTACATATGATTTTTTCAAGAATTTTACCAAGGGTGAGAAGGATTGAGATGGGCCAGAAGTGTCTACAAGAAGAGGGTTTGGTTTCTTTTGGTACCGTTCTGAAAAAAAATAATTTCCAAATATTTGTCATAGCATTAGTGATGAGGGAAAGTTTGTAATTGTTCTTAAGAGGGGTGGTGATGAAATTTCGGGTCTATATTATAATCTTGAATGTTTAATGGATCGAATGCATAAACATTGAACTTTATGCATTGAACCATTAAACAATCAAAACTCTATAAAAAAGCCCCCCCTGCATAAACACCCTTTACCTGTTTTTTTTTTACAGCCTTTATTAGAATTTCGATTATTTACTTTTTCAATCACTAAAGTTCGATCTTTAGTGATTTGAAACATTAAATCTTCTAGATTCTAATATAGACCCGAAATTTCTGCAGGGGTACAAGACCAAAGACAAATATTATCAAGTCCAGATGGTAAATCCATATTAATCTGTTCAAATAAGGTTAAAATTTGTTTAGAGGTATTTTTTGAGAATTAAAAAGATAAAATGAAATCAGAGGTTTAGGCTGTCTTGTGGCTACAGAGAGAATTCACCGAGGAAGTCAGGTGTAAGATACGAAAGAGGCAGGGTGAGTAACCTAGAGCTGATAATTCATTTGGGGAAGATCTTCCTGCTAGTTTCTTGACTTCCTACAAGAAATGTTTAGAGTAGTGAGGAAGGGAGGTTTATTTAGATTATAGATGTTTGGCTTTGAGTCTATATGTGGCTTGTTTGGTTAAGTTCCTCATAAATTTGTAATGGCCAAGTTTGTTGAGAGGGGGGTGATGTTTCTACATTTCCCAGGCTTCATCACATAGCTTCATTAGGGATTTAAGCTGTTTAGTGAGCCTTTAGATTGGGGGGGTCTTTTTATAGGCTTGAAATCACCAGGAAGTGGGTATCCTGAAGTGAGAGTAGCAAGTCTGTTAGTTTCCTGGTGGCAAAGTTAGCATCAAAAAGGGAGGTTATAGGGGGGCAATCAATAGTAACAAGTTTTGAGTGTAGAAAGTGACATTTATGAGGACCTTAAATCAGATAGATATTAGCCTGGGAGGGTGGTGTAATAAAAGGTGGCAATGATCATTAAAAAGGGGTAGGTGAATGGAAATAGGAGATATTTTCTGGATTGGTTGTAATAATGAAGTCAAGAAGTGAATAGTGATTAGATGTTGGGTTGGATCAATCTGGGATGTCTGTCAGCTGAAATAGCCTGAGATCTGAAAGAAATTTGTTAAATCATGCTTTATTGTGCCACAAAGGTTTAGATTAAAGTCATTCAGTATGATGGTGTGTTTATTTAGTTTGATGTAAGACAGTGGACATGGAGTATGTTTTATTATTTTGTGGAGTGAAGTAGGAGGTGGCAGATAGGCAACAGCCAGGTATAGGTGCTGTGAGGACTTGACTGGATGTTTAAGGTTAGAGTAAGGATTACGTAAGGGGATAACTTTATTGTTTTGTGCGTGTTGATGATTGTTGGTGTGTCTGAGTCTGTTTTGTGCAGTGGTTGTACTATGGGAAAGGTTTTTCTAATGTAAGGGGTTAAGTTAGGGTTAATAACAGTGTTAAGGTTAGCATGCATTAGTAAGGTGAAGCCCCCTGCACCAACTTACTATTGCATGCCAAGCCGAACCCTAGCCCTGCCTCTAAACCCTAACCCTGCACCTTACCTTAGAAACCCCCTTACAGTAACACTGTTACTATTTAGACAAACTATGTTATTGTTTTTTTATTTTTTTTAATGTAAACTTTTCAAAAAAGTACATTTTTTATAACTGAATTAATATGAAGTTTGGAAGTCTTATATCTTTTATCAGGATTTGGCAATAGCCATTTATTAACAGTTTGATAATGTAGCATTTCACTGTAGTGGCAAGTGCTATGCATTTTAATTTAATATTTTATCTTAGATTAACTGTCCTTGTGGGCTATTTTAAGTGTAGCCAATTAACCCATGCAAGAATCAAACTCTGTATTTCATGTCTATAAGGCAAATATCTTAATCAATATGCCAGCCATTTTATAAAAGGAATATTCTCTACTGAGGTGTACAGCTCATTTGAAGATTACATTGCATTCATGAGCAGTAGTGCCAGGAGAGTCCATATTTTCAAAGTCCATGAGAAATCTAGAAATAAGAAAAACACACACATTTAACATACTTCGAGCTTTATAGCTAACACAGAAGATAAATGTTCACTTTATTGGTATGCTATATTTTATCAATTTCATGATGCAGTATATAGATTTTGCTTCTAATTGTACCCAAGGTATGTTCTAACTGTAATTTTTCATAATATCTTACAGTTTACATCACTGTCATATTTTTGATAATATCTACATTCGTGTTTTCATGTTTCTGTAGTAGAAAAATAACCTGAGATTCTAATCATATTTGTATTGACGTTAAAAACAAATAAAAATACACCAGAAGGTGAAACTCCATCAACTCTACAGAGCTGTTATTGTTACCAGTATTGAGCATTTTAAATATGTTATTGATTTTCTATGCTCCTTTTATTGAACTTTTCTAAATATACCATCAGCACTCAAAAACAACAGAGTAGTTGTCATCCCTTGCAGTACAATAAGATATGCAGACGTACGGTTTGTATAACAGTGCTTAGCATAATATCTTCCTTTTTATATACATACAGCAAGCTTTAAATTTCAGCACTGTAATATTAATTCATATTTTTGTTCACCCACATCCCCACATGTTTTTGTCTTCCCACATATCCTGCATATACACTAGTGAAGCATGAGACATGAATTGTGATACCTGCTCTATTCCCCAGAAACCGGCACATAAATATTATCTAGCATACCTGACCAGTATTTTCTCCTGTTCTTTCCTTTTTCCCTATATTTTCTGTTCCCCTGTTCTGGCAGTATATGCCTGCATGTTCTCAAATTACTGACCTTGACATCTCTTCTCTCCCACTTATCAGATCCTTCCAGGCTTTAGGTATAATGATCCTTTCCCATCTTCCCATATTCAGTGACGAGGTATGATGATCCTTGCCCCTCCTCCCATAATCAGTAACTTTAGGCATAATGATCCTTGTCCATCTTCCCATATTCAGTAATGAGGTATGATGATTCTTGCCCATCTTCCCATATTCAGTAATGAGGTATGATGATCCTTGCCCCTCCTCCCATAATCAGTAACTTTAGGTATAATGATTGATCCTTGCCCCTCCTCCCATAATCAGTAACTTTAGGTATAATAATCCTTGCTCATCCCCCATATTCAGTAAGTACACTTTCCCTTGCTCACTTCTCCAGTCCTCCACTCTACCTAACATCAAGAGTATGTACTTCTATGTTATAAATGTTTTATTTAATTTGTGTGTTAATAGAAAAATAAAACCATTTGAGTAAAAAAAAAAAAGTATGAACTTCTAACATTTTGGGGCTTGTTTCTCCTATACTCTTCTGCATTCCTCTTTATAGCTATTCTATAAGTGCTTAAATTATTGCACTCCTAAAACATATGCACATTTCCTGCCTCCTTCTCTCCATTTCTCTGACATTTCAACTCTTCCAGCTTCCAACATCTGAAAAACTGAGGGGGAGTTCTGAACTATCTAGACAAGCCTCTCATGTACTGATCCCATAAAAAGGTAAGCTTTTAACTTTGTTGCACCTTCTCAACACCTTACTCTATTCCTCTTTGCATATGATTACATCCTCTGTCTCCCATCTCTTCCATAATTTCTCCATCCCCTGGTCATAGTTACTCTTGACTTACCATCCATATATATCTCTCCCTGTTTACTTTCTAATTGCAACCCCCCTTCCTTCATGTGTACTAATATCTATCACTTCCTCCTGAATTGATGCTATTATACCAACAACAATTAACAAGTCCGTAACAGCTAATTTCAATTACATAAATGGCAATCACTCCCCTGCCTCCAGGCCAAATCATTTCATCCCTTCCTTATAACATATGAATCTGCAGCTGTACTTGACCTGCTCTGCTCTGTATATCAAATTACCCACCTTACTTAGCCCCTTCACCCCCTTACAACTCCGATCTTGACTTTATATTTTAACACTGGGATTATTCTGTATTCTCATTAATCTTCAACTTCCTAAATGCCTTACCTGTACAGTTTTATTGATTTTGCAAGTATCTATTGGTGCAATACATATTACTAGGAATAATAACTACCAAATGACACATTTCCTAGATACATGTAAATACCTGATATACAAGCAATTAAAAGTATAACTAATAGAAATGTAACAGCATAAATCAAACTTAAATCCTAATGCTAAGCATACATATGATGCAGTAATGTGTTAATTTAGGAAAAAATGCACATGGAGAGGAAGCACCTACACTCTTTGAAAACCAGATTAGATAAGGAGACCCATGCTGAAACTAGTGAAGACTAACCAGATTAGATAAGGAGAGCCATGCTGAAACAAGTGAAGACTAACCAGATTAGATAAGGAGACCCATGCTGAAACAAGTGAAGACTAACCAGATTAGATAAGGAGACCCATGCTGAAAAAAGTGAAGACTAACCAGATTAGATAAGGAGACCCATGCTGAAACAAGTGAAGACTAACCAGATTAGATAAGGAGAGCCATGCTGAAACAAGTGAAGACTAACCAGATTAGATAAGGAGAGCCATGCTGAAACAAGTGAAGACTAACCAGATTAGATAAGGAGACCCATGCTGAAACAAGTGAAGACTAACCAGATTAGATAAGGAGACCCATGCTGAAACAAGTGAAGACTAACCAGATTAGATAAGGAGACCCATGCTGAAACAAGTGAAGACTAACCAGATTAGATAAGGAGAGCCATGCTGAAACAAGTGAAGACTAACCAGATTAGATAAGGAGACCCATGCTGAAACAAGTGAAGACTAACCAGATTAGATAAGGAGACCCATGCTGAAACAAGTGAAGACTAACCAGATTAGATAAGGAGACCCATGCTGAAACAAGTGAAGACTAACCAGATTAGATAAGGAGACCCATGCTGAAACAAGTGAAGACTAACCAGATTAGATAAGGAGACCCATGCTGAAACAAGTGAAGACTAACCAGATTAGATAAGGAGACCCATGCTGAAACAAGTGAAGACTAACCAGATTAGATAAGGAGACCCATGCTGAAAAAAGTGAAGACTAACCAGATTAGATAAGGAGACCCATGCTGAAACAAATAAAGACTAACCAGATTAGATAAGGAGAGCCATGCTGAAACAAGTGAAGACTAACCAGATTAGATAAGGAGACCCATGCTGAAACAAGTGAAGACTAACCAGATTAGATAAGGAGAGCCATGCTGAAACAAGTGAAGACTGGAGGCATGGAAATTAACACATACTAAAGGTGTGCATATGACTTTGGAATCACATGGGTTATATGGAGATGGACTTGGGAAATATGAGGCCATTCACACTGTCTAGTGTACGATTTATGAGTGTCTGGTTAAACAAATGAAAGTACACATAGTACTGAATGGTGTCAAACAGCCACTGCCCAGTATCCACCAATATTTTGCAGATAATAGTGCAATTGCTGGAGAAACAACATTGTACATGTAAGAGACCATGAGAATTTGCTCCAAAAGAGTCACAAAACCACTTGTACCATATATACCCGGAAGCTTAGCTCGGGTTAGTAATGCTATGAGCTGGTAAGGAGCCGCAACCTGTAGTCCTGTGTCTAATTCCCTCAGTTTTCTCTTGCAAACTATATGCCACTGAGCAAGTCAATTGATTACAGAGTGCTCCAATGTAGCTACTCAAAAGGGACACTTGCACTCATCGGGCTTATTCAGTTAACAAACACTTAAACAAGTAAGAAAGTATGTAAAGAAAGTGAGAAAGAGAGAGAGGTGGATAGAAAGAAAGAGCTATATGTTATACGTAGAAAGAGAGAAAGAAACAAAGGAAGATATGTAGATATAGATGCAGATATAGGTCAATATATTAATACTGGCCTAAGGGCAATATGAGTGGAACTTTCCCTTGAAATTTAAGGAGTTCAAAGACATTTCATTCATAAAAATTGTAATACTCACTACCCTCATGAGGGATACTGCAAGTAAACCCCAGGCATGTGCACCTACTGTTTTGGTTGAATGAAACAGTTTCATGCAGTTACCCTTGGAAAGATGACTGGTCTTTCAACAACATCACATGGTGGCAGGGCTGCATGTTTGCTTAGCTTGGTGCTATAAAGTGCACATATGATATAGTGCAGTAGTACTGAGGCCACAGAGGATAACCTTACATTAAGTGCCAGTCTTGTAAACTGTCAGCCATTTGCAGATTGTGCAGGTTTTGCAGCATAGTAACATGACTAACATACATATATGATAGATGATACAGGCCTGTAGATTGTTGGACAAATAATTCCTATAAGTCTGGACAGCATTGTTGTGTAGACATAATCTAATAGCATATAACTCACCCATATAGGATACACATACTAACATTGGATTATATAAACATATCATGTGAGAGCATGTATATGTACATATAGGCATGCAGAACAAAGACTAGAAATTAACTACGCATGATAAGCCCGGGTAATATCGGAAGACACGCTTTGTAAAATATTGCATGGAAACAAATTCATTATAAGTTTGTCAGAGAAGTACTGCTATGTGCTAATGCATTTTCATACCCATCACAGTCTACTCAGGCATCACAGCTGGCTCATAGACTAAGGCAGAGGAGGAAAGTCTTGTTGGAGCTGCTGACATACATCATCCGACATATTCAGCAGATGCCTCTATGTCACTTTATAAAATACGTGGAGAGAGTTGTTAGACGGTGGCCAAAGTTCAAAAGCTGTTATTTTTGTAAGAATGCATTTTACCTACTAATTCTGCACTGCAGAATTGCCAATGTGCACATGTTATCCTAGATGGTGCTGTTCTTTGTGTATTAATCAATGTGTGAGCAGCACACAAAAACAGTCGTATCATTTTCACAAATACTCATTTAGGAATAAAGGAAACAGTGAGCTGTATATAAAAATGCTTTAATGAGTAATATGTTTCTATTGCATTAATTTTTTAACCAGGAGAACCTTCTAGGGATAGGAACCTCTTTTTACTGGAAACCCATAAGCACTGTATGGTTAACTTACTTGCATAAAATCATACAGGTAGCAAATGGGGATTAAGTAAATCAAACCCAGGGTAAGGCAGTCATGTTTATTCACAACTGACAGTCTAAATTCTGTGACCTAAACTTTGGGTCTTTCCACCATCGCTAGTCAAACCTGATTAAGACTCATCAGTACATTTGAATACCGAGTATGGCTTTATTATACCTGGTGAGGTTACATGTTTGAGGACTGAAAGGTGGCAGACTTGAGCTTCTGAATTTATAAAATATTAAAATTCAAAGCATTGATAATAGTCCAGTCCAGACCATGGCAGCATGCATAACTTGAACGATGTCCAACTGAAAACGAAAAGATAGTACCTTAGTGGCCATGAGTCTGCTCGAAGATGGAGAGTACTGCACATTATAAAGTCTGTTGTCTTGGACTAGAAAGTAAACCATATTAAACCCTTCTGACAATTAACAGGTAAGCAGAATTAAATGAAATCAGGAATTATTGGTAGAAGGAGTCCTTCATATTTCAATGAGTCCCCCATTCTTCAGTAACACACAGTTTGAAATAAAGAAACCATTACATGCTGGCTTGCTATGCAACGGCACATCTTTGACAGAATATTTTAATGCTCAAATTTATGTACTTTAATCTTCTTGTAATCCACATAAAAGTTTTCCTGTCAGAATTATGATGTTGTTATTAATGCAAACAACAACTTTATAATATCAGCTCTTTCAGAATTTTTAAAAATATTGGTATTCTTTGTTTTTGACTTCTCAAGAGTTTGGTCAAATAAGTCAAGAATATTCAGTTTTAATGATTTCAGTGAAAAAAAAAATTAGTAAGACTGTGAGTAACATTTTTGGAAAAATACTCAGTGGAATTACTCTCCAAGACTGGTATGCTGGAGGTCTTGGTGTGAGTCCCAAATGATATTATCTTTTCACTTCTATGGTTGTAACACTGCCTAAGCCGAGGGCTTTCTCTGTATTTGTTTGTGTATCTGTCTTTGTAATTTGAGTTTAATCACAGTGCTGAGGTTTCCCAACTTGAAGGGAAAATGCTGTCAAGAGAAAACTCAACACCTCCATGTTCAGAGTCTCATGTTGATGGGGTTTCAGTAACACCAGCACGGTATGCTGGTGGTCTTGAGTTTGGGTCTATATTAGAATATCGTAGTTTCAAAACTTCGAATGTTCTAATATCGACCCCTATTCAGCAAAAACTGAAAACATCGAACATACAGAACAGCAAATTTTTTCCTAGGGAAAAAAATTTGCTGTTCCAAAACACATACACACAACACAAGCACACCAAACAAACAGCAATCCACTCATATACACCTAAAATCTTACTCCTAACCCTACACTAAACTATACACACACCATAACTATCCACTTACCTTATCCCAAACCCTAACCCTAAGGTCCATCACTATCGCACACTCACCTCACCCGTGCCCTAACCCTAACTCACCTACCCCACCCTAACCCTCACGTCCACACAATCACACACTTACCTGACCCGCGCCCTAACCTTAACTCACCTAACCTGCCCTAACCCTCATGTCCACACAATCGCACATATAGCTAACCCGCGCCCTAACCCTAACTCATCTAACCCGCCCTAACCCTCACGTCCACACAATCGCACACATACCTAACCCGCACCCTAACCCTAACTAACCTAACCCGCACTCAATCGCACACTTACCTAAACCTGACCCCTAACTTTCCACCACAGCACTGAAAATACAGAAGCAACACAAACGGACAACCGAATTCTTTCGCTAGGAAAAAATTCGGTTTTCTGTTGCTTCGATATTTTCAGCTTTCACTGAATAGGGGTCGATATTAGAACATTCGATGATGTATGAGTCTCTAAGATAAGGTGGGAAGTTCAGTAATACTGATGGGCCTCAGAGCAGGCACACATCTCCTTCTGACCAATACAATTCCTCTGTGATGATTTAGGCAACATACATGTACCCCCTTGTAACTCACATTGAAGGTGATCTGGATACTGCCTGGAGTAAAGAGGAGATGAGGACTTAGGTTAAACCCATTACATGCTTGAGATATTTCTTGTGTCTGAGCATTGGAAGCTGTAAAGTGTGGTACGGAAAGAGAAGTGTAGAAGTTTCAGTTTAATCAGTGGCATGACCAGTTCCAGGATAAATTAAACATTCTAAATAAGATAGAAGAAATTTATCAGCTAGACTTTAGTAAACATCATTTTTGAAGACTGAAACTAAAACTACTGATATTCCATAAAAGGATGGTAGCATGCAATGTTTTAATACTTACCAGCACTGGGTCCAGCTGCTGAAGCTGAAAACAATAAGTAAATAATATTAATATTTCATGAACTAATAATTAGAACATCTATGTTTAAGACACTATTTGATGAAATAATGCACATTTCTTTAGATTTTGTTTCTTTCATTTTAACCAGACAGCTTAATCCTCAACTCATGCTTTTTCTTCTAAACTGAAAATGTAATTTCTGATAAAAAAAATTAAATGGTACAATAGTTATACTGTTAGATGCAAATGTAGCACAATGTATGAATAAGCAGGCAGTGGTCAAAGTGACTTCGGAGATATCCTATATAATATGTCTTAAATGCACTTAAAATTGTGGATCAGGAAACCACTACTTAACAAGGATACAGTAAATAGCATCCTGCACAAGCTCACCAAAGAAATGAGTCATCTCCAACATAACTAGATGCTAGGGATTTAAATAAAATAATAAATAAGAGTTGGGGAAAAAACTATATATTACAAAGGAAGAAAACAGCTTTGACTCCTGCACCCTTGCCCCAGGAAACATAAGCCTTAGCCCAGTATTCTATCTGATACCGGATCCTCTAGTGATGATCGAAGTGAAATTACTCATGCATCGGTAGAAAAAAAAAACACAGAGAAACAGAACCACAATCTCGGTTTTTCTTTGGAAATCATTGCCAGAGCAATTTGTAATATGCCAGAGCAATTGGTAATTGTGCCCTAGCAATGATGAACTTGTTTTGAGAGATTTTTCACTTCTCCCTTCTTCAAGTTGGTGTGATCATAGAGTTGGTATATATATCTATATGTATATATCTATGTGCCCCCTGCAAAAAACACAAAGTTAATTTTCTTGGCCTTTTGTGCTTCTGGCTTTATTTTTCACAATTTCTGGTCCTCAGGATTTTGGAAACTGATATTTCATAGTAGAATCTTTTAATAACATAAAGTGAGGATCTCCGGCAATATTAATGCCTGCAACAGTTTGAGAATTACAATGTATTATGCTGTTTGATGAAATTACATATGTATTTCTTTGTATTTCTTTTTAAATGTTTTTTCCATATATTTTAGTATTGTTATAAAAAGGCACATATTTTAATATATCAGTATAGTGTTATATATACATTTACATGCATATATTAGTGTATTCTTGTAGGGGAATGTAATCTAATAGTAGATTAGCATGCAAGCTATATATTTCTGGACTGTCTTTTTAAGAAATTTTGAGCATGCTAGCTGGATGACGTGTATTGCAGTAGGGAGCATGTGCTTGGTTAATTTGGAAGGAAGGGACTGATACTACAAGCAGCAAGTGTGTTTAATTTTTGAAATGTAAGTGATTTTGTATTTAAGTGTAGTGTGGTACTATTATTGTCATTATGGTCTGAGGAAGCCACCAGGAAGGTGGTGAAAGCACTTACCTTACTTTAATACAATTAATCGTATGTTTTTAGAGTCGTACATATTGGGACCATTTTATTTCTTTTGTTTTTGCATATTACTGATGGTTTGCGGTCGCACGTTTGCCTGCTTAGTGTTTTTTTACATGATATACTTTAATATTCTCTTGAAAACTTGCTATGAATTTAAATTTCATAGTAATAATTTGATATTTATTGTTGTACCATTACAATAAAGGTCATGTATGTAGCACTTTTACTATTGTAGAGGATTTGGTGATAGAAAATCAACTGTACCCCACCGTGCAGTTAACCATGAATTAACAAGCAGTTATAGTTGAGCAATTGAAAGTGGAAGATCGTGCAGTGCTGGGTCCAAGGCAAAACTTTGTGTGATAAAACTAGATATGCAAACTAAAAGAATATGTTTCAGTAAAAATGATCCTCTTTATTCTTCCTTTTTAACAGCAATGAACTCATCATATAAGAAATAATGTAGCTGCCAAGTAATATTTTTACTAATATGAATCAGAGTGATGGTTGCCTTAGCAAAGAATACACACACACACACACACACACACACACACACACACACACACACACACACACACACACACACACACACACACACACACACACACACACACACACACACACACACACACACACACACACACACACACACACACACACACACACACACACACACACACAAACACATACACACACTACATGCTGGTGCAGTAAGTTGATTGTAACAGAAAGTACTATACCTTCCCTCTGGAAAATCTCACACATCATCCCCCTCTTCAAAGGGGGCGATTCATTTGAATACTCTAACTACCGCCCTATAGCACTGCTATCTCCTATTGCAAAAATAATGGAGAAATGCATCCACAAACAGTTACTAAATCACCTCCTATCTAACAATCTCCTCGCTAACTGCCAACATGGCTTTCGTCCTTACCATAGCACCACCACAGCCTTATTATCCTTTATTGACTCCATTAATATTAACCGTGATAGCAATCTTCTTTCATCAGCATTCTTTGTAGACCTGTCTAAAGCCTTTGATATGGTGAATCACCAACTCCTCCTACATCGCTTAAAATCGCTCTCTCTCGATAATCTTGCCTTAACTTGGTTCACGTCCTATCTTCAAAACCAGAAACAAGCTGTTTTATGGAACAATAATCTCTCTGAACTTCTCCCCACCACCTTAGGGGTCCCTCAAGGCTCCATCTTAGGTCCTCTTTTATTTTCCATCTTTATTAATGACTTGCATCTTGCCACCCCCCTAACTACTTGTATTCAGTATGCTGATGACACCACCATCATTTGCTCTGCCACAGACCAAGCTGACCTTCACTACCTTACCCAAAAGACATTCACTACTATTGAACAATGGTTCTCCAACCACTGTCTTCTCTTAAACCCTAAGAAAACTAAACTTCTCCTCTTCTTACCTACACACCTCTTTCCCTCTATTAATTTCACAATTACTTCTAACAATGGCACCCTTATCTCTCCTGACCAAACAACCAAACTATTGGGTATTACCATTGACAACCTACTAAAATTTGATTTTCACATCAACTCCATCATAAAAGCAACTAATAGAAAGTTAGGTTCTCTCTACAGAATCAGAACTTTCCTAACCCCTGAAGCAAGAACGACCATAGCAAGAACACATCTTATCTCCATTTTACTATATGCTTCCCCCATTTATACTAATCTATCTAAGCATAACATTAATAAGCTCACAACAGCCTACAACAACATTGCTAGATTTGCCACTGCCTCTCCATATAAAACACATCACTGTCTGAATCTCTCTAACCTAGGATGGCTGGAATTACCCCACCTAATTCAGTACTATCAGCTTACAATTGCCCACAAAGCCCTTTACCACCCTAAAAATATACCCATGCTCTCCACCCTTATAAAACCCTACAACAACTTAAAAGCCCTACGCTCTTCTAATAAAATACTGATTCAAACTTCTCTTTCAAAGAATACAGCAGGTGACTACATATTTTCCAACTCAGTTGGTAAAATCTGGAACCAACTTCCTCCAGACCTTATAGCCCAGACTTCCATTATACTATTTAAGACTAACCTGAAACTCTTTCTTACTAAACACTGGCTTTGCTCTTGCATCAATCCCAGTTGATCTAGCTCCTCTTCCACCTCCTATTCTCCTCCTATATCCCTTATACTTTCTCCCAAACCTATCTCTTCAATTTATTTTTTTTTCCTTTCGACCTGAGATATGACTATCTTAACTAAATAACTATACTTCTCTAGTAACAGTTTTGTTAACTTTTTTAAAGAACTTAATTCTTCTCTCCCTTTTCTTCCCATATCTGTACTTAAATAATTTCCTTGTCTCTCTATCCCCCTTTTTTTGTAACTTCCTAAAATTGTTGTTACTGCCTTTCTTATTTGTGATTTATATCTATTTTTGATTTATATCCATTGTGAATTTTGTATGTACTGTTTTGTTACCATGTAGTAGATAGCGGAGCTTTTCTCCTCGGGCCTCCACTGAAAATGGACTTGTATCCAGTTGGACTAGCCCGGTTAACAAATGTAAAATAAAATAAAATAAAATAAATTGTAACAAATACATTCATTATTGTCATCTGAACCATGTAAGTATATGTTATCTTAAGTCTTAGAGTAAGAACTTTAAAGGACATAAACACTAATCTGTCTATATTTTTTGTAGTATCAAAAAGGGGCTCCGTATATGTTAGGTGATTATGTAGAATATCTATGTTCTGTACTGTGCTTAAATACTTAAACAAATTAGATGTGCTTTTAGTATTTGTTGGCCAAACATGTTTTTATCTTTATTAGGTTACCTTTTCTAATGCTCAAAAATGTTACCTAGTAAAAAAAATTGTACAGGTGGAGGATGTGTTAAAATAGTTTCCCATGGGCATGCACTAATTTTCCACATATATGTGTTACTTTTTGTAAAGCCAGCCAGCCTAGATCCTTGGACATCTAAAGAAGTGGCTATAGCCCAGCTGAACCAAGTGCAGTTAGTGTCTTGGATGCTTGACAGAGCTGGCAGAGATGATAGGCTTATTGTTTTCGATGGTAGGATGTGTGCTGGCATCTACCTGTAGTGGAGATATGGTGGAAGCTTGACATCAGAGACATAACACTCCAGGTTGGTAGTTATGAAAACAAAAGATGGCAAACTGACTCTTTTGACTCAGGGAGAAGATACACTGAGATGGCAACCTAGAGCCCTTCTAGCTTTAATGTGACATGAAAACATAGGGGAAGGATTTATGGATAAGTGAAACCCAATGATAAATGAACCACTTCCAGATGCTAGAACTGGAGGAATGAAAAGTTAATGTACAGGTGGGAAGAAGGCTTGATGGTCAAGGGGCATTGGCAAAAAAAAAAAAAATTGTAATAATAGTCAGTATTCTAGAAAATGAAAATGTATCTCTTGGCAAAGTTCTCCTAAAAATAACTGTTTAGCCTCTATTTTGGCTCTTTTCTTTGATCTTTTGAATTATGATAGGGACCTACTGAATAAAGTATGGGCAAGTTCGAAGCAGCTGCATATCTTAGTTCACATATAATTCAGAAAATTTTGCTTTCTTGATTTTATTTTATGACTGTCTTAGCCAACAGACTTGCATTCTGGATAACTTGTAAAAAACAATGCATTTCTGTAGAGTAAATATTCTGCCAGAGTTATAGTGAGCCTTTTCTTTTTCTGCAAATACAATGGGGCACTTAATCATTAGACTTAGGTTCATAAGTTCATAGGTAGGTACTAGGCTATTGGCCTAAGGGCCTATGTAAGCCTAGCCAACAAGGTTCCCTGGCTTATGCCACCCAAGAAAGTTATTTTCCTGTGCCACTGTCGAGCAGAGACACAGAAGTAATCCCCGGGGTGTATTTCTATTTCCCATCCACTCATCAAGATTTTTCTGGAAGAGTGCTAATGAAGAACTTTGCTTGACATAGATGGCTAGCCTGTTCCAGAGTATGGGAAGTCTCTGGGACAGGAATCTTTCCCTCCAGCATGTCCTGTTTATTGTGGTGACAAGGTTTAGGTCCCTAGAGCGTGTAACTTGGAGGGATTGGAATTTCTTTAAGTGTAGAATGTCCAACAGCTCTGGGTTTGACATAGCTTTATATGTTAGGCAGAGATCACCTCGGAGTAGGTGATATGCTATGGAGTAAAGCTGGAGTTTTTTGAGGCGGTCAGTGTAGGGTATTTGTTTGAGGCCAGTAATCCTCTTTGTGAGGTACTTCTGTGGCCTTTCCAGCTGCTGAAGATGTATTTTGAGGTACATTCCAAAAGGGGCGTTGTACTCTATAATGGGTCTAATGAGTGTCTAGTAGAGGGGAACAATGCCTTCTTTTTTCCTTGATGAGAACCCTTTTATGATGAGGTGTGCCACGTAGAAGGACTTCCTGACTACTGTGGTGATGTGACTATCAAAGGAGAGACTACTGTCCACATGGGTCCCAAGGTCTCTTATCACACATTCGGTGTAGATTGCTGCCTATGTGCTAGTTCATGGGTACAGAGTTTTTACCAAAGGGGATGACACTGCACTTTTTGGCATTGAGCTTGAGGATATGGCTCTGACACCAGGCATCTGTCTCAGCGAGGCCCTTCTGTAGGATGTCCACATCATTTGGGGACTTGACTATGGCTCCTAGTTTGCAGTCATCTGTGAACTTCATTAGCCAGAGGCTTTCTGTGTTAGCCTGTACTTCAGAGAAGTAGATACCAAACAGGAGAGGTCCCAGGATGGAACCCTGTGGTACTACACTTGTCACTACTTTGAGGTCAGAGTTGGAGTCTTCAACTTTTACAGTGTGGGTTCTGTCAGTGAGCCAGTTGACAACCCATCTTGTGATGTAGGGATTTATACCTAGTTTAGTGAGTTTAGCTATAATTCCAGAATGGGGAATGGTGTCAAAAGCCTTGGCGAGGTCAAGATAGGCTGTGTGAACCAGTTTACCCTCATCTATGGCTTTGGTGACTGCCTCAAAGAAGTCGATCGGGCTCAGGAGGCATGATCTGCCTTTTACAAACCTGAACTTGGTGGGATCCAGAGTTTGGAGGTTACCAATGTCTTTGTTTATTAGAGTTTCATGATGATATGTTCCATGGCCTTGCAGACCAGGCTCGTCAGGCTAAGAGGTTGATAGTTCCCAGGATCAGTGTTGGCTCCTCCTTTGTGGAGTGGGATAACTGTTGCTGTGCATCATTCAGTGGGCACAAAGCCTGATGCGAGGCTATTATTGAACATGGTGCTTAAGTGGGGAGCCAGTTCATTCTGAAGTTCATGTAAAACGCAGCCTGGGATGTTGTCCACTCCCATGGCTGCTGTGTTTTTGGTTTAGAGAGTGCAGCTTTTACCTGCATAGTTGTGATTACAGGGACTCTGCATTCTTCCTGTATAGATATGGGCCCTTTAGGGGGTGGGGGTTAAAGTTAGCACTGAACCTATCTGCCAGGATGTTGGCAATATCAGTTGGTTCTGTAATTTTCGTGCCTTTGAGCTGTAACTCAGAGCAGATCTGGGTGTTGTCATCGAGATACTTGACATAGCTATAGAATGCTTTGTGGCTGTCCTTAGAATTAGTGGTGATTTTGTTTTCATAGCTAGCTTTGGAGGATCTTATAAGGGATCTTAGCTTCTTACTGAGGCTGACCAGGGAGCTCCTCCACTCATGGGATTTTGCTTTCTTTTGCAACAGTTTCTTCCTTCTGTTGTACAGTTTGTTTATGGCAGGGGACCACCAGATTGGCTTCCTTTTTTTGGAGGATAGCGTCTTGGTTCTGTTTGGGATAGCACGATCCATGCACTCGTGTAAGTGCTTATAGAGTGCATTTATGTAGGATTGCAGGTACTAATAGTATCAGTACTGATGGTAGAAATACTTCATTGTAAGAGTCATAAGGAGTAGAGGTTGCTTGCCAATTTAGTTCCTAAGATACTTCATTTAAAGCAATTAGTAATATAAATAATTGGGGGTAAGTAGTTGGAACTGCCATGTTCATGAGTGGAGAACATGAGGAATTACTTTTATGCACTATAGTCATCACTAAAAACTAGATGCTAGAAACTGGAGTATAATTACTATGGCGATTCAGTTGTAGTTGTTTTTTTATTCCAGAACACATATGAATGCTATATTTTTTACTTAAAACTGAAAAAAATTCCTTTTCCATTCAACTCACTGTGATAACTGTGTAGAGTCATGTCAGGGTTAATACAAGTAGAAGTTGGTTAAGTTGCAGTTCAGTCTATATCACAGTGAAATGTCTATAGTTTAAAGATTTCATCCACTAAATTACACTTCTTAATAAACTCAGGATTGTGTTATGCTGTATAGATTTACAGTAAGGAAGATACTGGTTCTCATTATTGCTAACTCCTGTACAATACTGTAATTTGTGTCTAAGTGGTAAAAGCTCATGGATTAACTCTGATGAGAAATAATTTCCATAGAAAGCTGGGGTAGTTGTCAGAATAAGAACATCTTTTGAAAAATAAAAAGAAGATAAGAAGACAGAATATGATACCTCATAATTTTGAAAATATTGACTAGGGACATGGTAACACTAATAGGCAAGTTATCACAAAGACCATAGGATGTCTGCACCATTATCAAAACATTTAAAATTGCTTGCTACCCATTTGGAGCAGCTAATAGTATTCCCATCCCAAATCAAACAAGAATATATATGATAACCCCGATACAAATTTGTATTTATCCATTCAATGTTCAAGAATAGCTTTAAAAGTAGCCAAAGCAGTACCTTCATTGAGCACACAGCCTGGAAATATACAGAGTTAGAAATCTATCCATCCGGTAAGTCTTGTTTGCTTGTTTTTTTTTTTTAGCTAATTCTTGTTCCTCACAGGTGACCACTAGCTTCCCCAAGGGCCTTTCCTCATTCTATATCTAACAAAACTGCATTTGCACCTGCAGACTATATCTGACCCATGTTGTAGTGGGTAAAGAGCTTGAAGCTGCTGGGACAGAATCATACATCTGCTGAGTAACAGCAGATAGTGTTGTCACCGCACAGCAAGAGGTTCCTTGGTTTGATTATTGGCTTTTGTTTCTTCTATGTGGAGTCTGCATGTCCTCCCTGTGTTTGCATCTGTTTCCTCCAGGTGCTCTGGTTTCCTCCCATATTTAAAAGACATGCAGATGGTGGACTGGACACTCTAAATTGGCCATAGGTGTGAGTGTGTTTGTACTGTGGAAGAAGTACAGTGGCAGGGCTAGTCACCCGATGGTGTAAATTTTGGTTCTAACTGATTGTCACCATTAAAGTGACACTGCAACCCCATGTGCAAAAATGGGGAAAAAAAGGGTTGTGGATGGGTGGATGAATGGATAGAGTCTCAGTTCTTGTTCACATAAACAACTGCCCTTGAATGGGACATGCAGTGAGCATCAGCATTGCCTGGCCTCTGACATCTGCAAAGGGCTTGATATAAGGAGGACATCCCATCCACCCATGGCAGCACCACAAGCCATTGTCTATGCAGAATGTACCATAGAGTGCAATGTGCCCCATGTCAGTACACCTCCCATTTACCCCCATGATGGGCATTATCATCTTCCTGCCTGCATCATTAAGTGCCAAGGACAATATTGAACTCTAGCGGACCTTGATCATGCTCAGGGCTTTATCCCTCTATGTAAGATATCAGTACAGGATAAAAATCTTGTTTATTTGTTGGTGATTTATGTCTGTATCTGAGTTGTGTGGGTGTCTGCATGGCCAGCAGCTTTGTGAAGAAAAAGAATGTGAAATAAGATTGTGTTTTTTGTGGCTAAAAAAGTAAGACATAGATCACCTCGAAGCAGCACAGTGACTTTGTGCTAGTCTCTCAGTATAGGATGATAGGCTCATAAGATCATAGGAAGTTACTAGGCTAAAGGCCCTAGGGCCCTTATAAGCCTAGCCAATTTCTAGCCTAACCTTAACTCACCTAACCTGCCCTAACCCTCATGTCCACACAATCGCACATATAGCTAACCCGCGCCCTAACCCTAACTCATCTAACCCGCCCTAACCCTCACGTCCACACAATCGCACACATACCTAACCCGCACCCTAACCCTAACTAACCTAACCCGCACTCAATCGCACACTTACCTAAACCTGACCCCTAACTTTCCACCACAGCACTGAAAATACAGAAGCAACACAAACGGACAACCGAATTCTTTCGCTAGGAAAAAATTCGGTTTTCTGTTGCTTCGATATTTTCAGCTTTCGCTGAATAGGGGTCGATATTACAACATTCGAAGTTTTGAAACTTTGATGTTCTAATATAGACCCTTGAGTTTGACATCCAAGTGACAGCAGATATTATCCTTGCACTTGTATGAGTCTCCAAGATAAGGTGGGAAGTTCAGTAATACTGATGGGCCTCAGAGCAGGCACACATCTCCTTCTGACCAATACAATTCCTCTGTGATGATTTAGGCAACATACATGTACCCCCTTGTAACTCACATTGAAGGTGATCTGGATACTGCCAGGTGTAAAGAGGAGATGAGGACTTAGGCTAAACCCATTACATGCTTGAGATATTTCTTGTGTCTGAGCATTGGAAGCTGTAAAGTGTGGTACGGAAAGAGAAGTGTAGAAGTTTCAGTTTAATCAGTGGCATGACCAGTTCCAGGATAAATTAAACATTCTAAATAAGATAGAAGAAGTTTATCAGCTAGACTTTAGTAAACGTCATTTTTGAAGACTGAAACTAAAACTACTGACATTCCATAAATAAAGGATGGTAACATAAAATGTTTTAATACTTACCAGCAATGGGGCCAGCTGCTGAACCTGAAAACAATAAGTAAATAATATTAATATTTCATGAACTAATAATTAGAACATCTATGTTTAAGACACTATTTCATGAAATAATGCACATTTCTTTAGATTTTGTTTCTTTCATCTTAACCAGACAGCTTAATCCTCAACTCATGCTTTTTCTTCTAAACTGAAAATGTAATTTCTGATAAAAAAAATTAAATGGTACAATAGTTATACTGTTAGATGCAAATGTAGCACAATGTATAAATAAGCAGGCAGTGGTCAAAGTGACATCGGAGATATCCTATATAATATGTCTTAAATGCACTTAAAATTGTGGATCAGGAAACCACTACTTAACAAGGATACAGTAAATAGCATCCTGCACAAGCTCACCAAAGAAATGAGTCATCTCCAACATAACTAGACGCTAGGGATTTAAATAAAATAATAAATAAGAGTTGGGGAAAAAAACTCTATATTACAAAGGAGGAAAACAGCTTTGACTCCTGCACCCTTGCTCCAGGAAACATAAGCCTTAGCCCAGTATTCTATCTGATACCGGATCCTCTAGTGATGATCGAAGTGAAATTACTCATGCATCGGTAGAAAAAAAGAACACAGAGAAACAGAACCACAATCTCGGTTTTTCTTTGGAAATCATTGCCAGAGCAATTTGTAATATGCCATAGCAATTTGTAATTGTGCCCTAGCAATGATGAACTTGTTTTGAGAGATTTTTCACTTCTCCCTTCTTCAAGTTGGTGTGATCATAGAGTTGGTATATATATCTATATGTATATATCTATGTGCCCCCTGCAAAAAACACAAAGATAATTTTCTTGGCCTTTTGTGCTTCTGGCTTTATTCTTCATAATTTCTGGTCCTCAGGATTTTGGAAACTGATATTTCATAGTAGAATGTTTTAATAACATAAAGTGAGGATCTCCGGCAATATTAATGCCTGCAACCGTTTGAGAATTACAATGTATTATGCTGTTTGATGAAATTACATATGTATTTCTTTGTATTTCTTTTTAAATGTTTTTTTCTTAAATGTTTTTTCCATATATTTTAGTATTGTTATAAAAAGGCACATATTTTAATATATCAGTATAGTGTTATATATACATTTACATGCATATATTAGTGTATTCTTGTAGGGGAATGTAATCTAATAGTAGATTAGCATGCAAGCTATATATTTCTGGACTGTCTTTTTAAGAAATTTTGAGCATGCTAGCTGGATGACGTGTATTGCAGTAGGGAGCATGTGCTTGGTTAATTTGGAAGGAAGGGACTGATACTACAAGCAGCAAGTGTGTTTAATTTTTGAAATGTAAGTGATTTTGTATTTAAGTGTAATGTGGTACTATTGTTGTCATTATGGTCTGAGGAAGCCACCAGGAAGGTTGTGAAAGCACTTACTTTACTTTAATACAATTAATCGTATGTTTTTAGAGTCATACATATTGGGACCATTTTATTTCTTTTGTTCTTGCATATTACTGATGGTTTGCGGTCGCACTTTTGCCTGATTAGTGTTTTTTTACATGATATACTTTAATATTCTCTTGAAAACTTGCTATGAATTTAAATTTCATAGTAATAATTTGATATTTATTGTTGTACCATTACAATAAAGGTCATGTATGTAGCACTTTTACTATTGTAGAGGACTTGGTGATAGGAAATCAACTGTACCCCACCGTGCAGTTAACCATGAATTAACAAGCAGTTATAGTTGAGCAATTGAAAGTGGAAGATCGTGCAGTGCTGGGCCCAAGGCAAAACTTTGTGTGATAAAACTAGATATGCAAACTAAAAGAATATGTTTCAGTAAAAATGATCCTCTGTATTCTTCCTTTTTAACAGCAATGAACTCATCATACAAGAAATAATGTAGCTGCCAAGTAATATTTTTACTAATATGAATCAGAGTGATGGTTGCCTTAGCAAAGAATACACACACACACACACACACACACACACACACACACACACACACACACACACACACACACACACACACACACACACACACACACACACACACAAACACATACACACACTACATGCTGGTGCAGTAAGTTGATTGTAACAAATACATTCATTATTGTCATCTGAACCATTTAAGTGTATGTTATCTTAAGTCTTAGAGTAAGAACTTTAAAGGACATAAACACTAATCTGTCTATATTTTTTGTAGTATCAAAAAGGGCTCCGTATATGTTAGGTGATTATGTAGAATATCTATGTTCTGTACTGTGCTTAAATACTTAAACAAATTAGATGTGCTTTTATTTTTGTTGGCCAAACATGTTTTTATCTTTATTAGGTTACCTTTTCTAATGCTCAAAAATGTTACCTTGTAAAAAAAATTGCACAGGTGGAGGATGTGTTAAAATAGTTTCCCATGGGCATGCACTAATTTTCCACATATATGTGTCACTTTTTGTAAAGCCAGCCAGCCTAGATCCTTGGACATCTAAAGAAGTGGCTATAGCCCAGCTGAACCAAGTGCAGTTAGTGTCTTGGATGCTTGACAGAGCTGGCAGAGATGATAGGCTTATTGTTTTCGATGGTAGGATGTGTGCTGGCATCTACCAA
>NC_056726.1:1698415518-1698431703 GCF_019279795.1 Protopterus annectens | reverse complement strand
CCCCACTGTTTTTCCATCTTTAGCTGACATTTATTTTGAAATTAAAACGTTCTTTAGGAAATTACTGCTTAAAGTTTACTTTGATAGAATTTCAGAGCAAGAGGTGTCACACAATCATTTGAATGAAGGTTCTCAGGAACAGTGCAGTGATTCTGAACCTGACGATAGTTTGATGAATTTGTCCATTTATAACTATGAATGTGAAGATTTGGATGTTAACGTTGATACATCCAATGATGTACAAACTAATTCAAATATGAGTTTCGTAACTGGATATGGTAAATTAGCGATGCCCCACTTTAAGAAAACTGAAAATAGGTTTACACCATATATATCTGTGCCTGCCATTTCTATTTTCCAAAAAGTTCTCCTTAGGGAAGTAGAAATGTCTTATAAGGAATTTGTTAAAGAAAAAAAGCAATTTAACTTAAATAAAGGAGAATGGTTGGCTTTAAAACATTTAAAGAAACTGAAAAATGATTATATTTTCAAATGTGCTGACAAAGGTGGAAATTGGGTTGTTATGGATAAAAATGATTATTGTAAGATGGTCCATAAATTGTTGTTAAATCATGATGAATATCGGAGGCTGGAAAATGACCCCATCAAACTTTACAATGAAAAATTATTATTTCTTTTGGAAAAGGGTGAATGTTTAGGGTTTTTCATAAAGGCTGATGTTAACAAAATGTATATAAAGAGCCCCAGTACACCCATTTTACATGCCTTACCTAAAATCCATAAAAACTTAGTAGAACCACCGGGTAGACCTATAGTATCAGGGGTAGGTCTCTTTTTTGAAAGTAATATTTTTTACTCTTCAGTTTAAGGCTTTGAAACAAAGTAATCCTGCTCATATTCTAACACACAAGATCTCATTAATGAGGTTGTGAAAATTCCTGAATCAAGGACTAATACTGTCATTATTGATGTAAAAGTCCTTATATTAATAACATTGAAACCTCAAATGGGACTTGAATCAAGATCAGCATGTTAGGTGAGGGACCCAGAACTAGCTTTTTGATTGGTTTATTGGAATTTTGCTTGACACACAGTTATTTTCTGTTCAATAAAAGGCTTTTTACAAGTGAAGGGCACTGCATGGGTGCAGCTTATGCACCATCTTATGCTATTATTTATATGGATTCATTTGAAAAAAGTTTATTTATTCAACTGATTTTGCTGCGTCAATGTGGTCACAAACGCTTATTGATGATTTGATTTTTACTCAGGTAAGGATTTGTTTGAACTTTTTGAGACATTGAATAATAATGAACAAAAAATCTCAATTTTCATAAGGAGGTTGGAAATAGAAATGAAATTAATTTTCTTGATGTGACTTTATTTGAAAGAGAAAATAGGATTGAATTCAGACCCTTTAGAAAGCATACGTCAGTGAATATGTTTTTGCATGCAACTAGCATGCATCCACCACATTTATTAAGAGCATTACCATATGGGGAGTTTAAAAGAATCCATAACCATACTAGCATAGACTTGGAAGTGGAAACTGAACTTAATAAAGTTTATTTAAAATTATTGGACAGAGGATACAATCAGAATCATTTGTTAAAATGTTGGGATAGCATCATTGGAAAAAGTTCCATGCAACCTAGTTTAGGGGGTAACATTAACAAGCCTATGAAAATGGATGAAACCAGTGATGACATTGAGAAAATATTTTTTGTAACAAAATTTACTACTTTTTCTAGTAAACTTGCATCATTAGTTAGAAAATTTTGGTATCTAATAAGTGAGGATGATTCTATAGGCAAACTATTTCCACATTTTGTTACTTTCTCTTATAAGAGAGGAAAAATCTAAAAGAAATACTAAACAACAATTTAATAGATTTAGAGAGACCTATTTCTGTTAAGGTGGGCACTTTTGTTTGTGGTTCTTGTAGTGTATGTGATAAAGTCATTAATGTGAAATCTATAAATAAGGTAAATCATAGTCCTAGACATTATTTCAACTGTAAATCTACCAGTGTTGTATATATATTGGGGTGTTCTTGTATTAACACCTGGTATATAGGACCAACTAAAAGGATGGTGAGAATAAGAATACTGGAACACTTGAAAGATATTAGGAATTCTAATGAATCCAGTCCAGTTGCGAAACATTTTATTGACAAACATGGTGGTTGCCCTGACACTTTAAGATTTAGTGTTTTGGGGAAACCTTTTTTTCAAAGGGGAGATAATATAGTAAGTAAATTATTAGAGTTAGAAACTAGAATGATATTAAAATTTAATACCTTAAAACCAAATGGTTTAAATCAGGAATTGGGTATTTAAAATTATTTTCAGCATTATTAATATGATATTGTGTATTCATATTATTTATTGACATATATATAGATATATACATACATAATCTAAATTAATTTATATAAATGTTTACATATATTTAATATTTATTTGTGTGTTAAAGTATATTTTTTTCATGTTAATTTGTTCATTATTGATTAATTTTCATACATAGATAATCTTATATAAAACTAATGAATTCTGAGAATGTTTTTTCTAAGGTCACTTTAAATAATGTGTATTCCTTTATTAAAATTGAAACTATATTTGATTAATTAATTAATTGTTTCTAATCAAATGGTATAAAATGCATTGCCATGGTGGACTAAAATGTGATCCTTGAAGGCAAACTGCCGAGGTACCAGATCGTTGGAGTAATAAAGGAATTACTGGTGAAGTACTGGCTGTTTGGTGTGAATTCATATTCTGCTTTTGAGTTCTTATGTTTTTGGTTCCTATAATAACTGGTCTGAATTGTGGAGTGAATTTAGAAAGCGGTATAAAAAGTGTTTTTTGAATGGAGGATGATGTAAGAAAGGAAGACAAAGTGAAGCCTGTTTAAATGTATAGAAATTTATAAAAGATATTGAGAAATTAGTGTTTAGGCAGGGACATTATTTCCAAGGGAGAAGGGAGATAGTATCTGCATATTTGGGTAAGATAGTAAAGGAGGATACAAGTAGAATGAATAAAATGAAAATGCAAAAGGAGAGGTAAAAAGAACACAAGCAAATTATATGTATTGTAGTACAGCATGTGGGAAACTGGAAAATATGTATAAGACTGAAAAGGAAAATAAGAGACAAAGGAAAGTAAAAAAATTAAGAATGAGTTTTGGAAGAATTTGAAAAGAAATAAGAAATTACTATTAGTGAATTGGATGAAGTACGTAGGAGAAGTAAATGCTGTTTTAGTATCAGTCCCAGATGTTACAGGGTATGGAATGTACAAGATGTGAATAGATTGGCAAAGAGAGTATTTTGTAAATGTACTGAATGAATGGTCAAAGAAAGTTTGTTTATAAAGAGTTATGTAATGGGATATTCAAATTTATATGGAAAAAAGATGTGAAGAATGAAATAAGAAAAGTGGAGACCCTTCACAGTACATAAAGAGATTATACAATTACTATAAGAGTAATACAGAGGAGAATCAAAGGAACAATGAGGGATGTTATGGAATCATTTGAAAGTATATGCGGTATCAAAGGGAAGGGAAGTAAAGGGTTGTCAGTGGCTGGGGGGGAGAAACTGTGGATGATACTGAAACTAAAAGGAGGATTTTAAACTTATGGTAGGTAATACTAGCAAGGCATTCAATAACATCAGACACCACAATGCCTTGTAGAGTGTTACGGAGAGTGATGGAAGAGGTAATAGAATTAGGAGAGTGTGCATGTTAGCACATCAGAATAATAGAGTGAGGATGTTAGCGACTCGGTGGCTGAATAAAGAAATATGCATGAAGTGTGGTATAAAACAAGGCTGTCCCATAAGTAGAATATTGTTTGGTAATGAATGTGACAATGAGTTAAATAGCTTATAAAATGAAAGATGCTAGATATGTGATGCAAAAGGAGGTGGTGATTCCAGTAGTTTTGTCATACACAGATGATATAGTTGTAGTTGCTAAGAAAAAATTATGGGTGCGGTAAGTGTTGGTTTGAAATGTCCTTGGTAGGGATAAACTTTGGTAAAGTGAAGTAGTTATGTAATGGGAGGGTTTAATAAAAGAAATGAAAGAAATATGTCTTCTGTGGAGAATGTCTAGATTACCATTCAGGAAAAAAGTTTATCTGGTGAATTCTGTATTAATGTGACAATAGCATATATGTTGATTGTTTATATGATCCAAAATATGAAAAGAGAATTATGTAATTGGTATTTTCTTTCATATTGGGTTCAATATTAAATCCAATTAATACAGAAGTGTTGTATATCAGTGAATATGAAGTGGGGTTGGAGTTACCACATCCAGTTCTTTATTCCACTTCTTTAAACTTGTAGAGGGTATTAAAGTTGGTAAAGGAAGCGAATGCGAAATTAATAGTGAGAATGTTTAATTTAAGTACAGGAAGGTCAGGGACATGGTGAGAATAAGAATAAGAGAAAAGAAGAATGCTAATGACACAAAAGACAATCATAAGGCCTTCTTTAGCTATGTTAGAAACCTGGGTGGAAACTCCCAGATATGCTCAGAATTAGTCCAAAATGATAAAAAAATCACTGAACCCACAGACATTGCCAACATACTGGCAGACAGGTTCAGTGCAAATTTCTCCCTCCCCCCCAAAAGGAGAAATATCTATCCCACCAGAGTCTAGCCTCCCAAACATCTCAGATGCCCAGGTGAGAGCTGCTCTCTCTAAAGCAAAAAACACAGCATCAGTGGGACCGGACGGTGTCCCCGGCTGTGTGCTACATGAACTCAATGAGGAACTAAACCCACACATAAGGCTGCTGTTTAATCTTAGCCTTACTACAGGATATGTACCCAAAGAATGGCGTACGGCAACTGTGGTCCCACTCCACAAAGGCGGTGCTTCTACGGACCCTGGAAATTACCGCCCCATAAGCTTGATGAGCCTTGTCTGCAAAGCTATGGAGAGGATCATAATGGAACTCATAAATAAAGACATTGGGGACCTACAGACACTGGATCCTACCCAATTTGGCTTTGTCAAGGGCAGATCCTGCCTCTTGAACTTGGTCGACTTAGTCACTAAGGCCATTGATGAGGGTAAGGCAGTTCACACAGCCTACGTTGACCTAGCAAAAGCGTCACACATACCCCACTCGGGCATCATAAAAAGCTCACCAGCTTAGATGTAAACCCATATGTCACAAGATGGGTTGCAAACTGGCTCAAGGACAGAACACACAGGGTTAGAGTTGCTGGTGCCATGTCAGACTCTAAGCCAGTCAGCGGCGGTGTCCCACAGGCCTCAGTCCTGGCCCCCTTCTGGTTCGGCATTTATTTTTCTGAAGTGCAGGCAAACATAGGGGATTGTGGCTGACAAAATTTGCAGATGACTGCAAACTGGGCACCATAATTGACACTCCATCAGACACAGACATCCTCCAGAGAGGTCTCATAGAAATGGATAACTGGTGCCAGAGCCATGGCCTTAAGCTAAATGCCAAAAATGTATAGTCATACCCTTTGGGAAAAACAAGGTAACCCCTAATTACCACATAGGTGGTAATCCATTAAACACGGAAGAAGTTATCGGGGACCTGGGGACCCAAGTTGACAGTAACCTCTCTTGACACTCACATTGCCAAAGTGGTTAGGAAGACCTTCTACATTACCCACCTGATCATGAAGGGATTCACATCCAGATCAGGAGAGGTCATTGTACCCCTGTACTCTTCACTTATCAGACCAATGATTGAGTACAACCCCATTCGAATGTACCTTACCCGACACCTGCAGCAGTTGGAAAGACCCCAAAAGTTCCTCATCAAAAGGATAAAGGGGCTCAAACATATGTCATACGATGCCTGACTGAAGAAACTCCAGCTCTATTCAGTCGCATACCATCTGCTCAGAGGTGATCTGTGCCTGACATACAAGGCCATGTCCAACCCGGAATTAATGGACATGCTCCACCTCAAAAATCCAAATCCACCAGAGCCAGAGAGCAAGAGACTTAAACCTCAACACGGATATAAATAGGACGTGCTGGAGGGACAGATTCATCACCCAGAGACTCCCTACACTATGGAACAGAATCCCAGTCCATGTGAGGCAGAGCCCCTCACTGACTCTGTTCAAGAGAAATCTTGACGAGTGGATGGGAGATCGTAGGTTTATGCCGGGAATCATCTCTGTGTCACTGCTGGACAGAGGCACAGCAAACTAATGGGTATAGTATTCTCATCCTAAGGGGTGGTGAAAGCCACACACACTGGCTAGGCTTATAAATGCCCTAGGGCAGATAGCCTAGTATGAACCTATGAACCTATGAACCTATAAGAATATGTACATGGAAAAGTTTAAATTATTGAGAAAAAGTACCAATATGGAAAATAAAAACTGGTGATTTAAAGAATGATATGGAGACACCACTGAAGCTCTATGGTGGTGGTGTCTCCATATTAATAAAGGATATGCACACCTCCAGACTAGTAGTCCAGCATAACGCATCTGAGATACTTCAGGTACAAGTAACATTGCAAGATGGCGATCCAGGTGATAAATGGCACCATGTCACTAGACTCTTACTCCATGTTCCTAAGCACCATGGAATCCATCAAGGTACAACCAACACTATCTTACTCGGAGACTTCAACTACCCCTCCATCAACTGGAAAAACTACTCAAGCACCAATACACTGGCCCAATGTTTCCTGGTATTCATCAATTCCAATGCCCTAGACCAGCTCATTCTGACCCCCACTAGATGATCAACATTCTTCACCTGGTTATTGCTAACATGGGTGACCATTGCTCTATACCAATAGTCAATCAATCCCTGGACAGATCTGACCATAAACTAATCACCATGGAAATCCACATCTCACCCACAACCTTGCAAAGGTAGCCACCTTTAAAAAAACTTCTCCAATGCTGACTTTGGACTTCAAAAAACAGAGGTGGCTAAATTCACGGCACCCATGTCAATGGAAAATAGCTGCATGTCTGCCGAATCATACACCAATGCACTGTACAAACATATACATAAATGCATGGAACTAGCCACACCCATCAGAACCAAGACACTCCATCCAAAAAAAAGTAAGCCAATCTGTTGGTCCCCTGTCATTAATAAACTCTACAACAGAAGGAATAAACTGTTGCAGAAAAAGGTGAAGTCCCAAGACTGGAAAAACTCCTTTATTAGCCTCAACAAAAAGTTGAGATCCCTCATCAAATCCTCTAAAGCCAGCTATGAAGGCAGAATTCTGGCAGACACTAAAAACAATCACAGAGTCTTCTATACCTGTATCAAGACCCTCCATGGCAATACCCAGATTTGCTCTACATTACTGCACAATGGTACCTCCTATACTGAGCTAACATATACAGTTAACAAAAGCCGGGTGCACGCATCTTCAAAAGCCACCCTACCAATGGAACAATCAATACAAGGCCCTGAAGAACACCAGGCATCGCAAAGTAGCACATTACTGCAGCACAGGTTAACTCATTACATCTGAGTGACCAGGTGCATTTGCAGTTAACTCCCACTGACACCTCTAGACGTCAAATATTGCTTGTTCATATTTGGATCAATAATTCCGCAACCATGCTATGTACAAGATTTTAAAGATTTCATCTTAAAACTTATACAGTGGCAAACTCAATTGCATTAATATTTTGACCTCTGTCTAGTGCAGGTAAATAGAAAATAACTGTTGTTTTTATTATATTACTTTATATAGATATAGTTTTCACATTTTTCTAAATATTTCAACAAACTAGTAACACACACAGAACTCCTTAGACTCATATGAAAGCTGTCAACTAGATGATTAAAATGCTGCTGACAGTATGTATGTAACTTGAGTGGTTGCTGACATACTCTTTGTTTACAAAATATTACAAATGTAATAGTTATTCCCTGATTATTGCTCCATGCAAGGGGCAAGACTATTCTTTTGCATGGGAGCGGTGTTCGTGTCCGACAGGAACAGCAGGCACTTTGATTATACATGAAATGTGCTTGTCTTAATCTAAATGGACACCCAACTGTATACCTAGTCCAGGGGTGGTTGAGTAGTACTGAACACAAAGCATGCATTCCTGCACCCTAGAAAGTGCCACAGCACCCTTCTAAGCTAAAGTGGCATAATATTAGAGCTTTGTCTATGGACACTGGAAATAAAACGGTACAAGAAAGTAAAATGCAGGGTGTAAGCTATATTGTGTTAATACACCCCCTTGCATTGCTAAAATGTTGTATGGCATCTTTTGGTAACCTGTTAAAGCAGGAGATGTGTGCAAATGCACATATAATGGCAAACTCAAAAAGTGAAAAAAGCAATACCACCACAGCCCCACTGAAACATAGAAGGTTGATAGAGAACAGGTCATGCAGCACCATGAATCATGTAAGGATAAAAATCTGAAAGCAAAATGTATGGCAACATTCCATCACAGCAGTTCATGTTAAAGGCACAAATGATGGGGGGATAAAACTACATTAGGGACGCACCTGAAAAATTGCCCCACACACTTAGAAAGTTGATAGATAACAGGATATGTATTAGCAGTAGTCCCTGAAGGATAGAACCTTGAACGCCAATCCACTGCCAATTTTTCATGACTGCAGTCCAAAGTAGTTGTGAGAATACCACAATACACCCCATATAACCTAATAATATCATAATAATATATAACTTTTTTTCCAGTAGCCTTAGGAATGTTTAGGTGTAGCTAAGTGGGTGTGCACTTTATGGCCGTCTGCTTAGCATGGCTTACACATCCCATAGGAGCTAAATGCAAATAGACAGGCAATAATTCCAAGCTGTGGAGGTGTAGAGATTAGAGATTTGGCTTTGCATGCAGGTGTTCATGGTTTGAATCCCAAAACAGGGAATTTATTTTCCTATGTTAAAGCAGTGTTAAAATTATTTTAGTAAACTTAAATTATGTAGCAACCTTTTTTGTCAACCAGGGTAGTGTAGCAGTTAAAAGTGAGATGTCATTGTAGAAAAGATGTGAAACCCCCATATATAAACACAAGTGCCCCATACAGTATAGTCAAACAATAATATAATTTAATGAAAGCACATAAGGGGATTCATTGAAGGTAAATGTAAAATTAAAATGTGTATATAAATATTATTTCATAATAAAAATTTAGAAGTATAATATGCTTAAACATGCCATCATCACTTTGTATCCATCAGACCCTGTTCTGCCCAGCAACAAAATAGTCAGCCCTGCCAAGTCTCGAACTTGGGATGCTGTCCTCTACAATCACAGCAAAATAGCACTACACAATTTGAGCATTGAAAAACTGCAATGCTTTAACAAACATATCATGCATTCTGGTCATTTAACATTAATGAAAAAAAAACACAGTCTTAAGTTTCAAACTCATGATACTGGGCATTACAGTCAGAGGAATGTACCACTACACCATCTGAGCTGTAAAAGTAATGCTGCTTTTTCAAACAGATCATGCAATAGAGGCATACAACATTAGGGAGAAAGTTTTGTGGAACCAGTCATGTGTTGTAAATAGACATACACACACACACACACACACACACACACACACATATATATATATATATATATATATATATATATATATATATATATATATATATATATATATATATATTTTTGTCTGATGAAATATATATATATATATATATATATATATATATATATATATATATATATATATATATATAGTCATAATATACATATACATATATAAAAATATAAAGGAAGGAAATAAAAAAAAAAAAATATATATATATATATATATATATATATATATATATATATATAGATAGATAGATAGATAAAACATGCAGTGCAATTATATATCAGAACAATCCATCGAAACTTATACAAAGGCTGTAAAGGGGGGAATGGGCCACAAAAAGGGATATATTTCAAATATTGCTATTACAAATGATGATATTTTCTTACAGCAACAGGGTACATTTCAGCAGACAATTACTGAAGGATATGAGGATGGAAACTGAAATGTTATATCATTATTTTCTGACTTAAATCCTTGGATCATCACCATGATTTACCAGACAATTACAAATAAATTGTGGAACTGAACAGAAGTATGGGTCAAACATCCGGACATTCTGTGAAAATCCTGGCAGTAGAGAGGTATACTCAGAACCCCATAGTGCAATGAATCTGGACCAAGCCTGACAAAGTGAGGGGTCAAAGGTATGAAAATAGGGACATATCCAAAAATATTTTAGTTGATAAGCTGAGAAAGTTGATGTAGTAACACCATATGTCATAACATATATCAACTGAAATATCACAATTCCAGGACTGAATTGCTATTAGTTAGTAATCTCAATCCCCACATCATCCCACTGATGTGTCAGAAATACACAACAGTTATGGGGACCAGATGAAAGATATCGGCCAGACACCTGGACATCTTACAAATATGTGGACATAACACAACAGTAGGGAAAATGCACTGAGCTACTGAGCAAATGTTCAAACTACAATCAAACTGACATAACACTACCCAAGTCCAGCTCTGGGGCTGTACACATGCATTAGAAAATAAAGCAGGCACTACTGGGATGTAACACTACTGGAAAACAAAATAAACAAAAGGCAGCGTACTCCAACAACCAAGAAAATCAATAAGAAAATCAAATATGCTGTGTGTACAAATTCCTCAGGAGCTGCTTGTCAAAAAACACACTTTATTCCAACAGAGCATAAAACTGGTTAAGTGCTTTCATCCATAAAACAATGGACTTCATCAGAACATAAACTTAATGCATTTGGGTCCTTATATAGTAACTTTTTGTTGCCAACAATTTCATTTAAATGTACCCATACTCGAAACTTAAATGTAAAGCAGTACAATACTTAAACGAAATTCCCTCATACAAAAGTGCTAAGTATCATTACCAAATATCTAAATATTGCTTTAAAATCTAAAACCACATTAAATATGATAAGTTTAAAATTAATAAATACAATACCTATAGCATAAGCTAGTGTTCTCATTAAATATTAATTCATAATCCTTCAAAATTCTTTTAAAAAGTTTAGCAATAAATATTAACAATAAATTTAATTATACAAAGCTATTTGTGAAAAGTCTATTTCCTCAACCTTCAATTGTAGTATAGGCTTAATAGTTATGTAATCATAGTTGGATGCATCAGTTAATAACTGCCATTTCATCTCTTTATGCCCTAATAGTACTTTATAGTTACCTCCATGTATCCCTATTGTAAGTTGTTCCACTATGGCAAATTTAAATGTGTGTAAATCTCTGTACCTATCTATATGCCTGTATAAGGCATTACTTTTGTCTTTCCTCCTAATACAGTAAATATGGTTGTATATTCTTTTTTTTAAAACATCTTTCTGTTTTCCCTATGCAAAAGCTAGAACATAACATGCACTTAGCCAAATATATAATATTCTTGGAGTTGCAGTTACCATGTTGAAAGGTAATTTTAGTGTTGGTAATATTGTCTAAGGTGACACCCTCAACCTCCCAAATTGACCCACACTGACTGCAACTCCCACAATGTCTCGTACATTTTTTCTGCTTCACTAAATTTCTACTAATACTACTTATTTCAAACAGGAATTTAAGATTACTGCCCATCTTATACACAAAAACTGGACGGTCACCAGCTATGTCACTAATTTCCTTATCAGCCTTGAAGACATTCTAGTTCTTGGTTAAAATCTGTTTGATATCACAGGCTTGCGTATTATATTCCAAAACACAAGCCCTCTTAAATTAAGTTTCCTTATCATAAGTCTCCCTAGTACTCTTAAATTCAGTCCCTAAAATGGGCGGGTATTTTTACCCCATTCACCTAAAACATAAATACTAACTTCCCTCAACATGGTCATAGGATAACCTCTAGACCTAAATAGGGACATAATAAAGTCTATCTCATCTTTCATTTCAACATTCTTACCACCCTAATGCAGTGTCCTTTAAATATATTTCTAAGCATTTTCCTAGAGTGGTTACTTGTGAATTCCAAATAACTGTTGGAGAAAGTATTTTTTCTATATATACGTGACATAAATCCACTTGCACTACTGGAAATGTAGGTGTCTAAATAGGCTATACCATCTGAACTCAGTGAATGAGTAAATTTTAAAAAACTACTGGTGCCATTCATAAATACAATGAACTCATCAATGAAATGACTTGGACCATCCCACAAAATAAAAATATCATCCAAGAATTTTTATTTTATTTTTATTTTATTTTACATTTGTTGACCGGGCTAGTCTAACTGGATATATGTCCATTTTCAGTAGAGGCCCGGGGAGAAAAGCTTCACATAAAAAAAAAAAAAAACAAGAACAAACAAAATATTACAACTTCAGTTACAGTTCACTTGTCAGACACAACAGGTGTTACATGGTAAATTAGCATTTATGATAGAAAAACAGCAAAAAGAATATAGAACCCCCCTTTTTTTTGTATAGTTGATCAACAAATAGTAGACGAAAGAGTATTCAGAAGGATGTATGAGATTCACAAGAAAAAATTATAAAATAAGGCACAGGAAAATAGAATAGATATATACAAGACTGGAGAATTAGTTGAGGGCAGTGACTTAGCTATAAGGCAGAAAAATAACAATACAGTCTTTCAAGGGTATAATACATCTAACTAAGAAGGTAGTGGTCTTAAAGTGGCTATAGAGTGAGTATTAAATTGGTGCTATAATCTAGAATGGCAGGAAGAGATATCTTAGTCAGGGTTAGTACAAGGACATAGCCAGTGAGATGTAAGGTATAATTTGAGTTTCTTTTTGAATAGTGCAGTTGAAGAAAGAGATGAGAGTTATACAGGTAGAAGATTCCATCTTTTTCCCACAGTGTTAGAAAAAAGGGAATATCCTGCTTTATTGTTGGGCTTTTGTCTAGATACCAGTAGTTTATTTGCTGAGTGTAGGTTTGTGAGATTTTTATATGGGCTGATTAGACTTGTGAGAATTGGTATATTAAATGGATAATGAAGGGTTTTATGGGCAAGAATCAGTTGGTGGAATATAATTTGATTAGGCAGTTCTAGCCAACCCAGTTGCTTCAGATTTTGGCAGTGGTGGGTTCTGAATGGGGAGCTGGTAGAAAATCTGTCAATGTTATTGTAGGAGATTGACAGTTTGTTGATTTTAGATAGATTTGTGTATATAGGAGAGGCATAGAAGAGGGTGGAGATAAGGTGGGTATGGGCAATAGTATTTCTAGCTATGGGAGTAAGGAAGGATTTAATTCTATAGAGGGAGCCTAGTTTTCGGTTAACTGATTTTATTGTAGTATTGATATGAGTATCATAGTTCAGGTTGTGGTCAATAGTTACTCCTAAGAGTTTGGTGGTAGTGTCTTGAGATATGATTGTGCCATTATTAGATTTAATAATGAGGTCGATTGGGGTGGACTTTTGTGTAGGAGTAAAGATCAATAGTTTAGTCTTTTTGGGGTTAAGGAGAAGACATTACTGTAAAAAACATTTTTCTACTAGTTCAAAGACATTTTGGGTGAGGGACTGCAGTTCAGATGGATCTGTAGCTGAGCATATTAATGTGGAGTCATCTGCATATTGTATGCATGTAGCTTGGGGGATACTTATAGTTAGATCATTTATAAAGATGGAGAATAGAAGAGGGCCTAGAATAGAACCTTGGGGTACACCAAGGGTGACAGGAAGATGGGTGGATAGACTATTGTCCCAAAGCACTGCTTGTTGCCTGTTATCTAAGTAGGACTTGAACCATTGATGTGCTTGAGAATCAAGTGAGAGGGACTTAAAAATATTCAACAATATGTCATGGTTAACCATGTCGAATGCTTTTGAGAGATCAATAAAGGTTGCAGAGGAGAGGATGTTATTGTTACGGTTTTTGTTAATGTGGTCTGAAAAAGATAGGAGGGCAGTGGTGGTGCTGTAGAAGGGTCTAAAGCCATGCTGAGAGCTAGCTAATAGTCTATTTTGTAGAAGGTGGTCTAACAGTTGATGTTGAATGCATTTTTCCATGATTTTAGCTAACGGAGAGAGTAGGGCAATTGGAGGAAAGTTAGAAAGTTCAGTTGAGTTGCCACCTTTGTGTAGGGGGATTATATGCGAGACTTTACATATGGATGGGATGGTACCGTCTGTTATGGTTCTATTTATTAGGATAGGGATAGGATAGGCTACAACTTTAGCTGCTATTTGCAGATATTTAGCAGGTAAGAGGTCAGCAGAGGGGGTAGAAGGTTTGAGTTTTTGTAGAAGGTTGCAGATGAGGGATGTAGGGACCGGTTGTTGTTAGAAAGTAGGTGGAGAGTTAGTTAAGGAGGTGGGTAGATTAGAGGATACAGGAGGTAGAGAGTTAGCAAGTGACTGGATGGCTTCAGTAAAGAATATATTAAATGTATCAGCAATTTGTTTGGGAGTCTCTTGGGAAATACCTGATGGGGTAGGTGTCTTAGAGTTGCCTGGATGTAGGAGTCTATTGATACCTGACCAGAATTTTTGTGGACTGTGTTGATTGGTCTGTTGAAGTTGAAAGTAGAAGTTTCTTTTATCTAATAATATTGATGCTTTAGTAGAATTACGAAGTTGTTTAAATTATAAGTGATCAGATGGGTCTTTAGAAGTTCGCCATTTGGCCCAAATTTTGTTTCTTAATAGAATTCTTTGCTAAGTTTCCTTAGCGAGCCATGGAGCTGTTTTTGTTCTGTTTCTAAGAGTGCAAGAGGGGGCATGGTAGTTCAATATTTCTAGGAACTTAGAACTGAAGTATGCCACTGCTTCCTCTAGCTGGAAGTGTTTTAGGGGTGACCAGTTGCATACACTAAGTTCATTTTGGAAGTGTTCAGGGTTGAAATGTTTATTGGAGCAGTTGTTCTGAAAGTTGAGCGGTAAGGAATATTACTCTTTTGTCTGATTATATAAGTTAGTGAGTGGTCACTAATGTCTTCTGGGAGAATGCCTGACAAGTTGGGGAGTGTGTATTTATTAAAATCCAATCTAAGGTACTTTCTTTACAGGTAGGTTTATGGATTCTAGTGGGTGAGGTGATAGTTTGGGAGAAGCCATGTAGGTTTACGTGGTTTGGTGGATTATCAGTATTACAGGTATTCCAGTCTATATTAAAGTCGCCTAGCAGTATGGTTTCTTGAGGATAGTTATTGGAAAGCCAGCTAAGGAGATTTTCTAGGGGGGTGATGTTATTACCTGGAGGAAAATATGAGCAAATAATGTAGATGGACTTACTAGTATTTAGTTGTAGCTTAGAGATGAGAATTTCAGTACTGGTATGAAATGATGGGTGAGTATCTAGTTGGGTAACTTGGAGCCCTGATTTGTAAATTAAGGCTACACCCCCACCCTTCTTATTAAGGCAATCCATTCTTAAAATACTATATCCTGGAGGAGTGATGTCATAGTCATGGGTTGCTGGTTTTAACTAAGTTTCAGTAAGGCAGAGGATGTCAAAGTCATGAACATCCAGTAGACCATGAAGGTGAGCCACTTTGTTATTTACACTTTGGATATGCAGGTGAGCTATGAAGTGGGAGTTAGGACATCTTGTAGGGGTGTGAAAGGAAGAAGGAGTGGGTCTAACTGGGTTAGGAAGAACATTATTGGTAGGGCTAGGATTGGGATGAATGTCACCATCCAGTAGGAGGGGTTGGTGTAGTCTAAAAATGTGAATTAGGGAAAGATTCAGTATGTTATGAGTTCTCTTGACTTGGTAGTGTTTATAGGTAATATGGATGACTCTGTGATACTTTGGGAGGAGATAGTTGGTTATGGATGTTATGCTAATGTGTTTAAGGGTGGCTGATAAATCTGGTAGGGATGTTTGTTTAGAGGGTTGGTGGAAATTAGAATAGCTAAGATGTTCATATTCAGTTAGGATATAGGGAAGGAAAAGGAAAGGAAGAACTGAGTATAGCAGTAGGGGTTTTAGGTATGCTGATATGGGAGAAATAGGCATTGTAATGAAGAAGTTGAAGGTAGAGTGTGAATAAGTGAGGTATGCTATAAAGAGGGAGGAGTGCTATTAAAAAGGTAGGAATACCTTAAATGAGATGTGGGTTGGGAATGGACAAAGGGATGTGGGAGTGGCTAGAGAGGTGTATGTTGGGGACCACTGGGGTGGGTGAGAATTGGGGGTAGGGTAGGGAGAGTGAGCAGGGAAGACGGGTAGAGCAAAGCAGAGAG
>NC_056726.1:1698402322-1698415018 GCF_019279795.1 Protopterus annectens | reverse complement strand
TCTGGTTCCCCACACCTATCTGTACTGTGTGTGATGCTGGTACATAGGTAGCCATTGTACCTGTGAACTACACACATCTACACACAGACAAGGGTACACAACACATTTACAGTGTGCCTTCAACAACAGCTACAGCTTTACATGGCACAACAGTGACATGCCACGATGTTTACTGGGCTCAGACAGTTTACATATGCGGCTGACATATGGACAACACATCTGTACACATCTGCATACCACATACTCAGGGGTGTCTTCTGCTCTGACACGGCCCATGTCCTCCACATTAGTGATGTATATTTATTTTATTTTTATTTTATTTTTATGTTACATTTGATGACCGGGCTAGTCTAGCTGGATAGATGTCCATTTTCAGTAGAGGCCCGGGGAGGAAAACCTCCACACACACAGGAAAAAAGCCCAATAGAACAATGTAGACATCTTTGTAACAAATGACTACGATAGACGGATGTCCAGAATGGACAGGTTACATAACGACTGCAGTAGGCAAGAAATATACCAATATATATATATATCTATATAGATATATGCATATATATATATATATATATATATATATATATATATATATATATATATATATATATATATATGTATATGTATATATTATAGATATATATAACTATACTCCTCATACATGCCATCTGCGGTGGGCAGTGTGAACGGAATGCTCCTGGATATGTGCACACATGCCACACTGCATGGGCTGGGCATCTGTGTTACTTCCACGAACACAACACACACCATGCTGTGGAACATAGGTCCTGTGTACATCCCGCAGGGACACACGTTAGCACTGTTCATGTGATACCTCCCTTGCTGTTTGAGTGACACATTGTCCTGGTACCACCACAGCAGCGGTACTGTGTAGTGGTGCAGTTGACACCTGCCTCTGCTGTTCACAGGACACTACCATGGAGAGGTGTCACTACTGTGTATGCTGCCCATGTGCTGACATGTGGACCTGCCAGACTGCATTGTTGCCCACTGTGCACCTGTGCAGCTACTACATGTCCTTTGGGCATGGTTACTTGGTGTCCCTTCCATTTAGACTAGCTATCATGCTACTACTCTGTCCCATACCTGCAGGCCATATGTATCCTGTTATTGTACATTCAATAGGCGATACCTGTGTTATGTATGATATGCCTGTGATACTGTGTATGATATCTGTCATATCTACCTAGACAACTTTACATTACACATATTTCACATACTATCCACTAATGCAGGGCATACTTGCACGTCGGCCACACCTTACATATGACATCAATGGTATATGCTCATACACATGCGTGCTGTGACAGTATACATACATGTACTATCCTCTGCTATGGCGCTTCCTTGTTGGACATCTCCTGCCAGCAACAGCGTGTGGTATGGCATTGTTCTCTTTAATGCCCTCCTGTGGCATCCCTTGTGGTGTCTCCGCTGTGTACCTGATGTCCCACTGCTGTACACACGGTGTCTACAAGCATTGGTATGCTCAGCAGGATATCACTACATAACTACCTTTCACCACTTTCTGCATTATGGACAAGTGTAATTAATTACAACCACCATTCACATACAGTACAGCTTATTAATACAGATCATGCATTACACAACCTTACATATTGTGTGTTCTACATACCTTGTTGGTGTGTCGTTCCGTGTATCGTGTATCGTTTTTCCGTTTCCTTTTGTTTTCGGTAGTACAATGCTGTTTCAGTATGAGCATACGGTTTGAATATGCTGAGAGTCCTCCTTATATACGTCGATACCTGCAACATGTGGATTCATCCCACCAATTGCTGTTCCTCAGTGAGTAATTACGTGCATATCACCTGTGCATCTACTCCATTCGGAAATTACGCGTCAATACAGGGGTATAATTGGAATCTCCACCTGGGCGTTGGCTATTTGCCCTACCTTCGTGGAGATGGTCTGTATTGTGTTATGTTATGTGTAACTGCAATATCTATGCGTAGCGAAATGTATATTTTGAAGTCATGTCACCCGTGGAGTGTGTGTGACAGGTGTAGTATTTGGTTCAACATGTGGGTGTACCTGTCCTGCCGACGACTAATAATGGGGTATTGCATTCAGAACTGTAACATGGCTGTTGTATTCATTTATACAACGCATGCAAGTATGCATCCGCCTTTAATTGTGTCTCCCACGCGATATGTTGTGGTTGTGCAGATGTCATTGACTGACTGTATGTTTGTGCTGCTATTACGGTTTGTATTCCTTTAATATCTACAGTGGGGGATATCGGTAGTTGTACGTGACGGATACGGGTTGTAGGCCTTGCATCTCTACATGGACAGTATAGTTGTCTGTGTGCTCCATCCCTACTTAGAGAGGTAACAGTTAATAGTCTTTTGTTATGGGAGTGTGGGTTGGGCTGTTGTTAATTGGTTCCGATATCGTCTGCACATGGCCTTGCTGCATGTATACCCCCGTAACTTCTGTGGTATATCAGCAGCTATGTGTACATGAGTAATTACATGCATATCACCTGTGAATCTACTCCATTCAGTAATTACGTGTCGATACTGGGGTATAAATGGATTCTCTGCCTGGGCGTTGGATATTTGCCCTACCTTCGTGGAGATGGTCTGTATTGTCTTATGTTATGTGTAACTGCATCTGCTATGCATAGGGACAAGTATATTCTGCATTCAAGTCACCCGTGGATTGTGTGTGACAGGTGTAGTATTTGGTTCGACATGTGGGTGTACCTGTCCTGCCGCCGACTGATAATGGAGTATTGCATTCCAAACGGTAACATGGCTATTGTTTGCATTTATACAGTGCATGCAATTATGCATCCGCCTTTAATTGTGTCTCCCACGTGATATGTTGTGGTTATGCTGATGTCATTGACTGACTGTATGTTTATGATGCTATTATGGTTTGTATTCCTTTATTATCTCCAGTGGGGGATATCGGTGGTTGTACGTCACGGATACGGTTTGTGGGCCTTGCATCTCTACATAACCAGTATAGTTGTCTGTGTGCTCCATCCCTACTTGGAGAGTTAACAGTTAATGATCTTTTGTTATGGGATTGTAGGTTGGGCTGTTGTCATGTGGTGCCGGTATCGCCTGCAGGTGAGCTTGATGCATGTATACCTCCGTAACATCTGTGGTATATCAGCAGTTATGTGTACGTGACAACTATCCCTTGTCAGTCTGTCTCAGATATTTGCAGTCATTGTGGTCCTGTTGTTGGGATAGCCTGTTTGCCAGTGGTTGCCACATATTATAGGTTCATAGGTTCATAGGTTTATACTAGGCTATCTGCCCTAAGGCATTTATAAGCCTAGCCCAAAGTTTTGTGGCTTACGCCACCCCTTATGTTAAAAAATACTGTGCCCATTAGTTTGTTGTGCCTCTGTCCAGCAGTGACACAGAGATGATTCCCGGGGTAAACCTACGATCTCCCATCCACCAGTCAAGATTTCTCTTGAACAGAGCCAGCGAGGTGCTCTGCCTCACATGGACTGGGATTCTGTTCCACAGCATAGGGAGTCTCTGGGTGACAAATCTATCCCTCCAGCATGTCCTATTTATATCCGTGCTAAGGTTTAAGTCGCTTGCTCTAGTGGATCTGGTAGATTTGGATTTTTTGAGGTGGAGCATGTCCATTAATTCTGGGTTGGACATGTCAGGCACAGGTCACCTCTGAGCAGGCGGTATGCGACTGAATAGCGCTGGAGTTTCTTCAGTCTGGCAGCATATGACAGATTTTGGAGTCCCTTTATCCTTTTGGTGAGGAACTTTTGGGGTCTCTCCAATTGCTGCAGGTGTCGGGTGAGATACATCCCGAATGGGGCATTGTACTCGATCATTGGTCTGATAAGTGAAGAGTACAGGGGAACAATGACCTCACTTGATCTGGATGTGAATCCCTTCATGATCAGGTGGGCAATGTAGAAGGTCTTTCTAACCACTTTAGCAATGTGAGTGTCAAAAGAAAGGCCACTGTCAACCTGGGTCCCCAGGTCCCTGATAACCTCTTCTGTGCTTAATGGATTGCCACCTATATGGTAGCTTGGGGTTACCTTGTTTTCCCGAAGGGTATGACTATACATTTTTGGCATTTAACTTCAGGCCATGGCTCTGGCACCAGTTATCAATTTCCGTGAGACCCTTCTGAAGGATATCTGTGTCCGATGTACTTTCCACTATGGCCCAGTTTGCAGTCATCTGCAAACTTTGTCAGCCATAGTCCTCCTATGTTTGCCTGTACTTCTGAGAAGAAGATGCCGAACAACAGGGGCCAAGGACTGAGCCCTGTGGGACCCCACTTGTGACCGGCTTGGAGTCTGACATGGTGCCAGCAACTCTAACCCTGTGGGTTCTGTCCTTTAGCCAGTTTGCAACCCATCTTGTGACATATGGGTTTACATTTAAGCTGGTAAGTTTCTCTATAATATCCGAGTGGGGTATTGTGTGAAAGCTTTTGCAAGGTCAAGGTAGGCTGTATGGACTGCCTTTCCCTCATCAATGGCCTTGGTGACTGTTTCGAAGAAGTCGACCAAGTTCAAAAGGCATGATCTGCCCTTGACAAAGCCAAACTGGGTCGGGTCCACTGTCTGCAAGTTTCCTATGTCTTTGTTTATGAGTTCCATTATGATCCTCTCCATAGCTTTGCAGACCAGGCTTGTTAAGCTTATGGGGCGGTAATTTCCAGGGTCCACAGAGGTACCGCCTTTGTGGAGTGGGACCACAGTTGCCGTACGCCACTCCTTGGGCACGTATCCTGTGGTAAGGCTAAGATTAAACAGCTGCCTTATATGCGGGTTTAGTTCCTCGTTGAGTTTGTGTAGCACAGCCGGGGACACCATCCGGTCCCATTGATGCTGTGTTTTTAGCTTTAGAGAGAGCAGCTTTCACCTGCACATTAGAGATGTCTGGGAGGCTACACTCCGCTGGGATAGTTATCCCTCCTTTGGGGGGGGAGAGGGGGTTGAAATTTGCACTCAACCTGTCTGCCAGTATGTTGGCAATGTCTGTGGGTTCAGTGATATTTGTATCATTTTGGACTAATTCTGCGCATATCTGTGAGTTTCCATCCAGGTTTCTAACATAGCTGAAGAAGGCCTTATGATTGTCTTTTGAATCTATTGCAATTTTTCTCTCAAATTTGGCCTTGGATGATTTTATGAGTACTCGTATTTTTTTTACTAATAATGATCTATCATGTAACAGCTTTCTCCTCTTATTGTAAAGTTTGTTTATGGCTGGGGTCCACCAGACTGGACATTTGCCCTTGGTGGAAAGAGTCTTGGTTTTATTAGGGATTGCCTGATCCATGCAGTCCTGGAGGTGTTCGTAGAAGGCATTTGTAAGGGCTTCAGCAGCTTGGGTTGTGGTTTCCACTGGCTCGGGGGCCTTGAAGGATACCACACCAGTCTTGAGTAGTGTGAAGTTTGCTTTAGAGAAGTTCTTCACTGTGGTCTTATTTGTTTGGGGTGGGGGCGGGATGTGGATTTCCAGTGAGATAAGTTTGTGATCTGATCTCTCCAATGAAGGATATACTTCTGGTGTGGAGCATTTTGTCCCCATGTTTGTGATGATGAGATCTAGTATATTTTCTCCTCTTGTGGGAATGGTGACTAGTTGTTCCATGGCATTTGAATTTATGAACTCCAGGAACCTTTGGGCTAGAAAGTTGGGGCTTGAGTAATGCTCCCAGTCTATATTCGGGTAGTTGAAGTCACCCAATATAATGGTGTTTGGAGATACATTTATACCCTCCAGTGTCTTCAGGAAGGCTGTGTGGGGTTCCTGAGTTTGAGAGGGTGGTCTGTAGCATGCTACAAATTGTAGAGCAGTTTTGCCTATGGTTAATTGCACCTGGATGGTTTCCGATGCTTACGTGCGTTGCCACCAACCTGGAGGTGTGGGTATCCTTGATGAATATGGATACACCCTCCTTTTGTGGTGTGGTCCAGGTTTTGGGGCGGGCATGATATGAGGTAAAACCTGATAGTGCCAGGGTGCTCTCAGGAGCCTTGAACCAGGTTTCAGTCACAGCACAGACATCGATGTTCTCCATACTGAGAAGGGCCTCGAGTGTGCATTTGAGATTTAGACTTCTGGCATTGAGCAGCATTACCCTTAGTTTCTTCCCATTTTTGTTTTCTAGGGTGGTAGGTTTAGAATTTGAGCCTTGCCTAAAAAAGGCACTATGGGGGTGGCAAGAGCCTTAGACAATATCCGGAATCCCAGGGGTGACAGGTGCAAGCCGTCCCTTGTGAAGCAGCGTGGCTTGTCAAGCATGTCATCCCAGGCAGACAGACACTGGATCCCCTTTGAATGACACCAGAAATTAAGCCAATTGTTAAAGGTGATCATCTTGTCTCTATGTTGTGGCATCATTCTTGGTGAAGGAAGGATACTGCTCAGGGTCAGGGTCATACCTGCCTGGGCTACATAATCAGAGAGCTCCTCTATGTCTCTTTTCATGTAGTCCAGGGAGGTACGTCTCAAGTCGTTCACACCAGCATGGACAATGACTGTGTCATATTTGTACTTGCTGTGGAGTGACCCGAGTGCTTGTGTTATGTGGCAGATTCTAGCGCCCGATAGGCAGCTTACTGTGACTCTCTACTTGTTCAGCCTGGTGAGTGGGACGTCAGTGTGTCTGACTATGGCATCACCTATGACAAGTATGTTTGGTGTTGTATTTGGCCTAAAGGGCAGTGACTGCTTTGCACACTGATTTTGTGTTTTATGTGTTGCCTGTGGTGTGTCATGAGGTGGCAGTTGCTTGGATGTCTGCTTTGGAGGCCTCTGCTGTTTAGGTAAATTTTTGCTCAGAGCCTCCGAGTATGACTTTGTGTGTTTATGTGTTTGATTCATTGTTGTGATAGCTTTATGTGAGACTGGTTTTGTGGTGTGTGTAGTTGCCTCTCCTCCTGTCTGGTCTTGCCAGTCCTGAGTTGAGAGAGCTCAGCCTCCAGTTTGGCTAAATAGCTGCATCTCTCGCAAGTATTTGTGTTATGTGGGAGGAGGAGAGGGTTGTCAGTGTACATGAGGCAATTGTAACATTGCCTCAATATTCCCAAATTCACCAACTGGACAGGAGAGGACGCCAGCATCTGGCCCTTCGACATGCTAGGGAAATTTAGAAGTTAGGGGTGTAACTGAATAAGAGAAGACTTAGTAAGGAAGTGGATACTCCTGGGGGGGGGGGGTTTGCTAGTGAGGGACTTTGTATAATACAAAAGTGCTAAACCTGAAAAGAAGATGCTTTTAAGACAAGTATAAGCTTTTAGGAACAAGTGTTGCGCTTTTTAGTTAAGGGATATACTGTTTAGATTACTAGTAGAGCAGTTCTAAGGGAAAAAATGAAGAACAGACTTTATGGAGCCAGAAAAAGTTTAACCTTGTTAATCCGGCGCTGCCCGATGCTGCTCTAGTGGCAACTCAGCGCTAAATTGTGCTAAAGCACTCTAAAGCGTGCTTGATAAAAGGGGCTGGAAAGAGCCAGGAATTGACCCAAAACAGCCAATAAAACTACAGTTTCAAGTCAGTAACCACTCCCACGGGGGGCAGGGAAGCAGCTCAATGTTTATCACTGCCACTGATCAACAGAGAGACTTTCCTTTAGCCCAAGCAAAAATGGCCTCACAGAAACTTACAAAGCAGTTCAAGAACAGCAAGCCTGTAACTTGAACTTTTTTAAATCTCAGAAAAGTGGGAAAAAAGCAAGATTTTTTTTTTTGGTTTTTCAGAGATAGCAGAGGCTCACAAGTAATATCAAGTTATAACAGTGCAGTAAATGACCCCACACAAGAGTGCTAGGTCAAAGACAGAAAATATGCAAGTTTTGAGAAAAAACGATTTTAAAATTAAGTGCAAACAGGAAATTCAGTATACAGCTTTTGGTTGTGCTCTAAATACAGCTACTAATGCAGAAATCAAGTTTAACAAGCCAGAAAATGCTCAAACTAGGCAGCTATGCAGAAAAACTTATCAAATAAACAGAGGAAAAATACTTAAAATCTCAAAAGTGGCTCCTTTCTTCTCTCAGCATTTTCTCCTCTTGGTGGGTGCTTCACCAACAGCCAACAAGCCTGAAAAGATGCCAAAACCACGAGGCAACTAGGTTTTAAGAGAGGAAGATGAAGGAGTTTTAGAAATGACCCCTTTGGCCAATAAAACTACAGTTTCAAGTCAGTAACCACTCCCACGGGGGCAGAGAAGCAGCTCAATGTTTATCACTGCCACTGATCAACAGACAGACTTTCCTTTAGCCCAAGCAAAAATGGCCTCACAGAAACTTACAAAGCAGTTCAAGAACAGCAAGCCTGTAACTTGAACTTTTTTAAATCTCAGAAAAGTGGGAAAAAGCAAGATTTTTTTTTTTCAGAGATAGCAGAGGTTCACAAGTAATATCAAGTTATAACAGTGCAGTAAATGACCCCACACAAGAGTGCTAGGTCAAAGACAGAAAATATGCAAGTTTTGAGAAAAAACGATTTTAAAATTAAGTGCAAACAGGAAATTCAGTATACAGCTTTTGGTTGTGCTCTAAATACAGCTACTAATGCAGAAATCAAGTTTAACAAGCCAGAAAATGCTCAAACTAGGCAGCTATGCAGAAAAACTTATCAAATAAACAGAGGAAAAATACTTAAAATCTCAAAAGTGGCTCCTTTCTTCTCTCAGCGTTTTCTCCTCTTGGTGGGTGCTTCACCAACAGCCAACAAGCCTGAAAAGATGCCAAAGCCACGAGGCAACTAGGTTTTAAGAGAGGAAGATGAAGGAGTTTTAGAAATGACCCCTTCTGGCCAATAAAACTACAGTTTCAAGTCAGTAACCACTCCCACGGGGGCAGGGAAGCAGCTCAATGTTTATCACTGCCACTGATCAACAGAGAGACTTTCCTTTAGCCCAAGCAAAAATGGCCTCACAGAAACTTACAAAGCAGTTCAAGAACAGCAAGCCTGTAACTTGAACTTTTTTAAATCTCAGAAAAGTGGGAAAAAGCAAGATTTTTTTTTGTTTTTTCAGAGATAGCAGAGGTTCACAAGTAATATCAAGTTATAACAGTGCAGTAAATGACCCCACACAAGAGTGCTAGGTCAAAGACAGAAAATATGCAAGTTTTGAGAAAAAACGATTTTAAAATTAAGTGCAAACAGGAAATTCAGTATACAGCTTTTGGTTGTGCTCTAAATACAGCTACTAATGCAGAAATCAAGTTTAACAAGCCAGAAAATGCTCAAACTAGACAGCTATGCAGAAAAACTTATCAAATAAACAGAGGAAAAATACTTAAAATCTCAAAAGTGGCTCCTTTCTTCTCTCAGCGTTTTCTCCTCTTGGTGGGTGCTTCACCAACAGCCAACAAGCCTGAAAAGATGCCAAAACCATGAGGCAACTAGGTTTTAAGAGAGGAAGATGAAGGAGTTTTAGAAATGACCCCTTTGGCCAATAAAACTACAGTTTCAAGTCAGTAACCACTCCCACGGGGGCAGGGAAGCAGCTCAATGTTTATCACTGCCACTGATCAACAGAGAGACTTTCCTTTAGCCCAAGCAAAATGGCCTCACAGAAACTTACAAAGCAGTTCAAGAACAGCAAGCCTGTAACTTGAACTTTTTTAAATCTCAGAAAAGTGGGAAAAAAGCAAGATTTTTTTTGTTTTTGTTTTTCAGAGATAGCAGAGGTTCACAAGTAATATCAAGTTATAACAGTGCAGTAAATGACCCCACACAAGAGTGCTAGGTCAAAGACAGAAAATATGCAAGTTTTGAGAAAAAACGATTTTAAAATTAAGTGCAAACAGGAAATTCAGTATACAGCTTTTGGTTGTGCTCTAAATACAGCTACTAATGCAGAAATCAAGTTTAACAAGCCAGAAAATGTTCAAACTAGGCAGCTATGCAGAAAAACTTATCAAATAAACAGAGGAAAAATACTTAAAATCTCAAAAGTGGCTCCTTTCTTCTCTCAGCATTTTCTCCTCTTGGTGGGTGCTTCACCAACAGCCAACAAGCCTGAAAAGATGCCAAAACCACGAGGCAACTAGGTTTTAAGAGAGGAAGATGAAGGAGTTTTAGAAATGACCTTTTTTGGCCAATAAAACTACAGTTTCAAGTCAGTAACCACTCCCACGGGGGGCAGGGAAGCAGCTCAATGTTTATCACTGCCACTGATCAACAGAGAGACTTTCCTTTAGCCCAAGCAAAAATGGCCTCACAGAAACTTACAAAACAGTTCAAGAACAGCAAGCCTGTAACTTGAACTTTTTTAAATCTCAGAAAAGTGGGAAAAAAGCAAGATTTTTTTTGTTTTTTTTTTCAGAGATAGCAGAGGTTCACAAGTAATATCAAGTTATAACAGTGCAGTAAAAGACCCCACACAAGAGTGCTAGGTCAAAGACAGAAAATATGCAAGTTTTGAGAAAAAAAGATTTTAAAATTAAGCGCAAACAGGAAATTCAGTATACAACTTTTGGTTGTGCTCTAAATACAGCTACTAATGCAGAAATCAAGTTTAACAAGCCAGAAAATGCTCAAACTAGGCAGCTATGCAGAAAAACTTATCAAATAAACAGAGGAAAAATACTTAAAATCTCAAAAGTGGCTCCTTTCTTCTCTCAGTGTTTTCTCCTCTTGGTGGGTGCTTCACCAACAGCCAACAAGCCTGAAAAGATGCCAAAACCATGAGGCAACTAGGTTTTAAGAGAGGAAGATGAAGGAGTTTTAGAAATGACCCCTTTTGGCCAATAAAACTACAGTTTCAAGTCAGTAACCACTCCCACGGGGGCAGGGAAGCAGCTCAATGTTTATCACTGCCACTGATCAACAGAGAGACTTTCCTTTAGCCCAAGCAAAAATGGCCTCACAGAAACTTACAAAACAGTTCAAGAACAGCAAGCCTGTAACTTGAACTTTTTTAAATCTCAGAAAAGTGGGAAAAAAGCAAGATTTTTTTTTTTTTGTTTTTCAGAGATAGCAGAGGTTCACAAGTAATATCAAGTTATAACAGTGCAGTAAATGACCCCACACAAGAGTGCTAGGTCAAAGACAGAAAATATGCAAGTTTTGAGAAAAACGATTTTAAAATTAAGTGCAAACAGGAAATTCAGTATACAGCTTTTGGTTGTGCTCTAAATACAGCTACTAATGCAGAAATCAAGTTTAACAAGCCAGAAAATGCTCAAACTAGGCAGCTATGCAGAAAAACTTATCAAATAAACAGAGGAAAAATACTTAAAATCTCAAAAGTGGCTCCTTTCTTCTCTCAGCGTTTTCTCCTCTTGGTGGGTGCTTCACCAACAGCCAACAAGCCTGAAAAGATGCCAAAACCATGAGGCAACTAGGTTTTTAGAGAAGAAGATGAAGGAGTTTTAGAAATGACTCCTTTTGGCCAATAAAACTACAGTTTCAAGTCAGTAACCACTCCCACGGGGGCAGGGAAGCAGCTCAATGTTTATCACTGCCACTGATCAACAGAGAGACTTTCCTTTAGCCCAAGCAAAAATGGCCTCACAGAAACTTACAAAGCAGTTCAAGAACAGCAAGCCTGTAACTTGAACTTTTTTAAATCTCAGAAAAGTGGGAAAAAAGCAAGATTTTTTTTTGTTTTTGTTTTTTCAAAGATAGCAGAGGTTCACAAGTAATATGAAGTTATAACAGTGCAGTAAATGACCCCACATAAGAGTGCTAGGTCAAAGACAGAAAATATGCAAGTTTTGAGAAAAAAAAGATTTTAAAATTAAGTGCAAACAGGAAATTCAGTATGCAGCTTTTTGTTGTACTCTAAATACAGCTACTAATGCAGAAATCAAGTTTAACAACCAGAAAATGCACAAACTAGGCAGCTATGCAGAAAAACCTATCAAATAAACAGAGGAAAAATACTTAAAATCTCAAAAGTGGCTCCTTTCTTCTCTCAGTGTTTTCTCCTCTTGGTGGTTCTTCACCAACAGCCAACAAGTCTGAAAAGACTTCAGATGGGAATTGATTGTTTGACACTTGTAGAACACACAGCGGTGTTTACGGGTCCACATGTGGCCACGGTCAGTACTGGGGTAGCACATACATATTTCTGCGATACATACCTATTGCTGGATGGCTTTGCCAATGTATCATATTGCATGTAACATATCGGTGTCGTACATGCAGGCATTACTATTACATACGTCCTTTCCATTTCTTAGGGGACTATTCCTGTGCTACCATCTGGGACATATTCACTTTGTATCGTTCTATGTCACGACACACCTAGCCAGGGTGGGGCTGTCACTACTACTGTGGGAGTAGTAGTGAACATATGCCTGGGCTAGTCTACCATATGCCTACGCCTAATATTCTGCTCTGCCTCTAACTTGGCACCAACATACACATGTTGCAGACACACTCACATTACTATTACACAGCGACACACACAGCACCCTCAGCGCACACGTACACATACTACGGCACTCACGGGGACGGTTGCACACAGTACCTACATGGACCGCGACACCAGTGGCAGTGTCTACCTCTCCCTTCATATCATCATACTATTACACGCGCATGTACTGTTACAGTACTGTGTTCTGGTGGTCTTTCAGCCTCGCGGTTATGCATATTGGTATGTTACACGTTCCATGGTTGGTGGTATCCTCTTATTTTGAACCTCCCAGATGTTCAGATTGTCGTTGCACTATGTATACTATGTA
>NC_056726.1:1698344822-1698397322 GCF_019279795.1 Protopterus annectens | reverse complement strand
CAACGCCTATAGTTTTTAATTTGTGTGTAGTCTGACTAACAATGTGTTATCATTAAGTGAAGATATGTAATAAAATAGCTACATAGACATTAGTATATTACAAACAAAATTATTCTAGATTTTGTAGAGAAAAATCACCATAATGATATCTGTTCATCAATCTATTATTCATTAATGCATTCATTCATTCACCCATCCATCCATCCATCCATCCATCCATCCATCCATCCTGTCAGCCATTTTCTAACAACTTGTTTGGATGGGGACTTTAGTGGCAGCTAGCTAAGCAAGGCAGGTGGGACTTTCACATCCCAAAAACAGTGTAGAAGTCAGTCTGCTGCACTTACAACCAGGGAGTGTCCTCACTTGGGGCCCAAACTACTCACAATAAGATGGAGAAGGTGTGTTACTGTGAGATCCCCCCAGACTGCTGATTTTCTCGTTGTATTACAGACAGTGAACCAGGCTAACCCCTGTCAATGCACCTTATTTGTGACATGCATATCAGTGATCAGCTTTTTAGTCATTACACAAAGCTCATGACAATAAGTAAGAATGGGGGCACAGATGGACTGACAGACTAAGAGCATTTTTCTTTGACTGGATTATTGTTTCATCAATTACCCCATGACATAGGAATAGTGGTAGTAGGTTCTGACAAGTAATGGCTGTGTGACTTCTATAGTACCGTTGGGTTTAGTCTAAAAAAATGTTGCATGGAGCTACAATGTAGACTATATACCTGCAAGTTGATTTGTGATGGTCTGGCTTGGCATCAAGTGAGTGGCAAGAAAATAAAATGGGACAGATCCATCAATGTATACTTCTATATAACATTAAATGATGGCATATTGCCTGACAGCTAGTGCAGAGGATTAAGGCTCTCACCTGTCAATGAGCTCCATCCTGTATGCGGGATACTGGGTTTAATTCCTTCCCCTTGCTTTTACCTATTTTATGGGTCTGAGCAAGTCACTTAACTAGTTAGTGCTTCTGGGTTGCACTGGAAAGAGGCACTTTTGTCCGCTGAACTAATCTGTTTAACAAATGAATAAATTGCATAAATAATAAATCCATCTGCTGCACAAAGTATTTAAATATTAAAAACTAAATATTTTCTTATAAAATCATCAGATTTGGATGAAGTAATTACTATTTATAATCAAAATGCAGTTTTTATACTTGATATTATCTGAAATCACAAAGAAAACTGACTCCAGTTATTGTATTGATTGCATTACATTTTGTAATTAAATAACTTCATTTTAAATCTGTGTGTATCTTTAGCTAGTGCTGTGAAAAAAAGAGTCATTTAGTCTCTATTTTATAACAATGTAGCAATGTTAGGAACACTTCTTTCCGTCTGAGTTTTACATAAATGCAAATCAATGAGTGTGTGTGCATGTGAAAAGCACTCATTTGTCTGACTAGTAGTCACTAGTCAATCATATCCACACCTGACGGATGAAACTAGAAATTACATTTCAGAAAAGTTGTCGTTATGATTTGCTCATCCTCCAACAATAATAATTTTCCTTCTGCATCACACTTTGCTATGTGTGAATGAGTAAGTCTCACATATACACTAGGAGGTCTTGTCAGTAGGAACAAGGGCATACTATTTCCTTTGTATAGAATGTCTTCTTGTTCTCAAATTATTAATATGTCCATGATAAACAAATGGTTATTTAATATCCTTGCATGGAAGTATTTTCACTGGGTATGTATCTGTTCATTATTTTCTAATATCTGTGTAATGCTTACTTTATCATCAGTTTCCAGTTTCTTTGACTTTTATTGCACCTTTATGGCTTCAACAGTTGTCCCAGCTATTTTTCAGCCTGTGATGAACACTTGGGATATAATATCAAACATCATTGCTTGGACAGGATTGATAAGAATGTTGAAAGACATGAGAGAGAATAAAAAGAACGTTCACAGCACAAAATGTTAAGGAAGTAGAAACAATATTCAGATCAAGAGCTGAAAGCTTATGCTGAAAACAAGACAGGATGCAAAGAAAGTAATTACTGAGTTAAAAAGTATAGAGCAAATAAATGTATACTGACAACCAAAATATATTCCTCTATGTATCATTTATCTGGCAAGCAGTCAGGTATCTCCTTTACAATAAATACAGTAAAGGTCAGTGCTGCTAATGGGATAAGAAGACATTTAAGGCAAATTGAAGGAATTAATCCCCAGTATGGAGAAAAATCAATATATGTGCAGTAACAGAAACCTGGTTTAAGGCTCCAGAGAGCACCCCAACACTATCAGGATAAAATTCATACCATACATTTCGGCCACAAAACCCAGACTGAAATACAAATGGCAGGGACGTATCCATATTCATCAAGGATAACCACACCTCCAGGGTAGTGGCACAGCACAATGCTTCAGAGATCATCCAAGTGCAACTAACAACAGGCAAAACTGCAATCCAAATTGTAGCTTGCTACAGATCATCCACCATGTCCCAGGACCCCCATTTTGCATTTCTGGAAACACTGAGAAAAATAAAGGTCCTACCAAGCACCCAGATATTGGGTGATTTCAATTACCCAAACATTAACTAGGAGAAATACTCAAGTACTAACTCCCTTGTCAAACATTTTCTAGAATTTATAAACTCTAATACCCTGGATCAACTGGTCAACACCCTCACTAGAGGTGACAACATATTGGACCTGGTCATCACCAACATGGGCGACCGGTGTTCCACACCCGAGTTCAACACCTCGCTGGTTAGATCTGATCATAAACTAATCACTCTGGATATCCACATTCCGCCCCCACCCCCGGTCAAAAAAATCACCGTGAAAAACTTTTCAAAAGAAAACTTCACATTACTTAAGACCGAGGTGGAAAGTTTTAAAGCCCCCATGCTAAAAGATAATGCTGTCCAAGCTGTAAAACCCTTTAAAAATGCACTCTATGGGCACCTACAACAATGTAGTGACTAAGTCTACTGATGTAAAATGCATGGATCGTGCTATCCCAAGCAAAACCAAGACTCACTCCTCCAAAAAAAGGAAACCAGTCTGGTGGACCCCTGCTATAAACAAGCTATACAATAGAAGGAAGAAACTAGTACAGAAAAGAGTAAAATCCCAAAAAAAAGAAGACATCCCAGATCAGTATCAGCAAAAAACTAAGATCCCTCATAAAATCATCCAAGGCTAGCTTTGAAAGAAAAATTGCCAAGGACTCCAAAGATAACAACAAGGCATTATTTAGCTATTTCAAGAATCTAAGTGGCAATTCTCAGATCTGCTCAGGGTTAGTGCAGAATGGCACGAAATACACTGAACCGACCAATATCGTCAACATCCTGGCAGACAGGTTCAGTGCAAACTTCACCCCCCTCTCACCCCCAAAAGGGCCCATAACCATACCAGAAGAATGTAGTGCCCCTGAAATCACAGACAGGTTAAAACAGCCCTCTCCTAAGCCAAAAACACAGCATCAGTGGGACAGGATGGTGTTCCAGGCTGCGTCCTACACGAGCTCAAAGAAGAGCTAACCCCTCACCTAAACACACTGTTCAAATTCAGCCTCTCCACAGGCTACATGCCCATAGAGTGGTACACAGCAATGGTTATTCCACTCCACAAAGGTGAAGCCACAACAGACCCCGGGAACTATCGCCCTATAAGCCTGACTAGCTTAGTCTGCAAGGCTATGGAGTGCATTATCATGGATCTCATTAACAGAGACATTGGGAATCTCCAAACACTGGACCCTACCCAGTTCGGCTTTGTTAAGGGCAGATCTTGCCTCCTTATCCTGGTGGACTTTTTTGAGACAGTTACCAAAGCTATAGATGAGGGAAAGAGAGTCCACACAGCCTACCTAGACCTTGCAAAGGACTTCAACACTATTCTTCATTCAGGCATTATAGACAAGCTCACCAACCTGAACATAAACCCCTACATCACGAGATGGGTTGCCAACAGGCTCATGGACAGAACCCACATGATAAGAGTTGTGGGAGCTAGGTCTGACTCTAAACCAGTTACAAGTGGCATTCCCCAGGGCTCAGTCCTAGGACCCCTCCTGTTCGGCATATACTTCTCATAGGTACAGGCAAGCACAGGAGGACTATGGTTGACCAAGTTCACAGATTACTGCAAACTAGTGGCTATAATTGACAATCTGGCTGACACAGACATCCTTCAAAAGGGTCTCACTGAAACAGATACCTAGTGACAAAACCATAGCCTCAGGCTAAATGCCAAAAATTGCATAGTCATCCCCTTTGGAAAAAACATAGTACCCACAAACTACCACATAGGTGGCAGCCCCCAAAATATAGAAGATGTAATAAGGGATCTGGGGACCCAAGTAGATAGTAACCTCTCCTTGGATATTCACATTGCCAAAGTGGTTAGAAAATCCTTCTATGTGGCCCACCTAATCACAAAAGGGTTTGCATCCAGATCAAAAGAGGTCATTGTGCCCCTCTACGCATCACTTATCAGACCCATCATTGAGTACAACACCCCATTTGGGATGTACCTTACAAGACACCTGCAACAGCTGTAAAGACCACAGAAGTACCTTACCAAGAAGATCACTGGCCTCAAACAGATGCCCTATGCAGCTTGACTGAAGAAACTCCAGCTGCACTCGGTTGCATACCGCCTACTCAGAGATGATCTCTGCCTGACATACAAGGCCATGTCCAACCCAGAATTGATGGACATGCTCCACCTAAAGAAAACCATATTCCCTCGAGTCACACACTCTAGGGATCTAAACCTCACCACAACAATAAATAGGACATGCTGGAGGGATAGATTCCTGTCCCAGAGACTTCCCATGCTCTGGAACAGGATTCCAATCTACATTAGGCAGAGCTCCTCACTAATCCTCTTAACGAGAAACCTTGACGAGAGGATGGGAAACAGAAAGTATACCCGGGGATCACTTCAATGGCTCTACTGGACAGAGGCACAGGGAACTAATCTAAGGGGTGGCAAAAGCCAACACTTTCTGGCTAGGCTTATAAATGCCTTCGGGCAGATAGCCTAGTACCTACCTATGAACCTATGAACCTATAATCCATTGAGATTTTGCTACTCCAAGAGACAGCAGTAGTACAGACATTATCATACATCTCCCTCACTTTTGTAAAAGAACATTTCTTCTCCTCAGCTGTAGATCACTGAACTGAAACAAAATATTATTTAGAGCTGGAAGAAAGATATATAAACAAAGAATAATCATTTCAATTCTTAAGAATGCTGTTGGACCGTTTATGCTGAGGTTTCAAGAATTAATTGCATGAAAAATGAAACAACAGAAAGAATTCAACAAATGTATGACACAATAATGTTACCATTTCAACATTAAGCATGTATCATTGCAGTCTGATTACTACGCCATTATCTTGAACACTACTGTAGAACATCTCCTGACCTATAGTCTCCTGAACCATCCTTTTTTCCATTCCCAAAGAAATAATACAGGAAAATTAGAGTGGACTTAGTATGCTTCACAGTACAACTTATATAATGCTCATTACTTGTTAGATTAAAGGAAAATATCATGAAGAGCATTAGGGCCCAAACATTGCATTCATTAACCCATCAGGTGTCATTGCTGCCATCCAACTTAAAACCTTCCACAAGGTGATATTGGCATTACCCTGCTCTGATACATTTGTTAATGTCATAACACATCTGCAAGATCATATGCCTGCCAATGTTTGCAATTACAGATAAAAGACAATCTTGTATGTCATTGAAGCTCAGGTCAAGTGGGGAGGTGGAGTCATCATAGTTCCCAGTTTCTTCGCCTTTGTAGCAGTTCTAAGTACTCCACATCAAATGCTATCATTACCTGAAACTGATACCGAAAGGATAGGAGTGGGATAGTCATCATATATGTGTATATAGATCGAACAATTATAGATTCTAAAATACATTTCACTGACTTTTCTATACTAATAACTGTGCCATCTATGAGCTCACTGTGGACAACTTCAGGCCTATCCTAGACCTACTAACATTTAAATAAGAGTGAGAATGTCACTTTAAACAGGGAAACCCAAAATGCATGTCTATCCTGATCATGGCTTAAAATGCTCATTAAGAAGTTGCCAGCAATTGTGAGATCCCCCAAAGTTTTGAAGACATTCTTCTTACCGAACTTACCATAGTTATAACAAATGCTAATGAAAAGATGTATGACTGTTTATCTTCCATCGTAAACTAAACTTAAATAACTTATCTTACTGTGCTCTACACAAAGGCACCATAATGCAGACATGCATTTAATCTTCAGCCCTCCTCTATATTTATGTAAAAAATAAATCTCTTACTGACATATGCATATGGGTACATAAATGCTAACATGCCATATGGGTTTCTTATCTCAGTCTAATCACACATCAAAGTAAATTTGGAAACAAAACTACAGATGTTTTAAATAAATACACAGAAACCTTATGGATTTCTGGAAGCTATGAATGTGTAATGAAATACAAATACATTTTCAGGACTGTCACTTCAATAAGATATATTGTGTTGGTTGTTAATGTCACTACAAATAACTGATATAATAAATGATCCTTTGTGAGGCTACAGGATTATCAATATTTTCAGTAGCCCAAAGATCTAGGCATTAATCAATATTAATCAATATGATTTTGCCTCCTGAAGAGAACACCTTTATACTCTGTAAGGATAGTTGACAGCAAATAATCTTTAAGACTGTCTGCAAGATAGGTTAGTGCAAATAGCTCACCATAAGGTGGATAACATGGCAGGTACTTCAGAGTTACAGGTTACACTTGCATTTATGAGTTAGAGATAATGAAATCACTTATGGAATATATTTGTATTGCCATACAGGCACATGTTGAAAATCATCTCAAGAAAAAGTATCTGCAACATTCAATAAAATCTCTCCAGTACAAAATCATGCAGCACCATGGTCAAGTCACATCCTCAGCACAATTAGTTGCAACCATCACAAGGTAAATAGACAGCAGAGAAACCAACAACAGTGCAGCTGATTGAGACTATATGAGCTAAAACATGGTTGAAAAGCAGTGACCTGTCAAATTTAACAATATATTAACATGGTTCAAGGCTCCCCTTAGCACGAAAACCAAAAATCAATGAGTTTCAGGTAGAAAGGTGGAGCCAATAGATAATTCAGCCAAAAACAAACAGTGGTGTAGAAAACTTAATGTAAACAGGAAACTAAACAACTTCTACTGATAGCAAAAAGGAGGCCTGAATGTTATTTTAGCGCTTTCATTCTTGAACTTCTTCAGATTTCTGAAGAAAAAGTGTACCTGGAGTGCACGCTTGAATACTCTTTTGAAAATTACTTTTGTCCAATATACATTAAACCACAAATACAAAATAGGCCACACATCCCTCCATATATGTTACCAGTAAAATGACCTTTATAAAAATGTAATGCCATTAATTGTATCTACTTTATTGATCACATATTTACATTTGCTATATTCCCAACAAGGAAAAGTTCTTTGGGGTATTGTAAGCTTACAAATATCTAAAACACCTACTAAATTAACTGTGAAATACCATGTCACCAACATTTCGACCTCTAGACTAAGAAAAGAGCACTTTTAATGTATCATAGTGACACTCACTATCTTCTAACAAAACACACCAATTCTCTCTTACCAGCAAAAGTAAAATTTCTGAAAAAGTTCTACATTCAGAACAAAATAAATATTCTTTAAACATTAAAAATTCATGTTCTATATTTCAGGATATGCAGTTTTTTTAATATATCTTGCTTATTTCTATTGTAGGAGTCCCGATATGCATTTACAATTAAATTCTTTGTATAATGCCTATTATGAAACAATCTAATTAAATATGCCTCTTTAGCTGTATCATTTCTGAAAAGGTTTTATGGACTTGATGACCCTCTAGATATAATCCCATATCTTAACATGAAATTCTACTACTATTAAAATTTCTAGACAAATTTTAATTCCTAAATTAATATTTTTCAAATGTGACATATGTCTATTAAAATCAGTAGGGTCACTTGTACAAATAAAAATGCAATCATCAATATAACAAAATGAATACAAGTTATTAAAAGAAACATGTCTGCAAAGAAAAACATCTTCAAAAAGATTACTGAATTCAATAGCATAATTAGGTGCAAATGAGGTACCCATAATTGTACCTTTTGTTGCCTATACCACACTTCATCAAAAATAAAAATAAAAAAAAAAATCTTTAAATTAAATTCAATAAAATGGTGTATTTTTTTTTAAATATAAGATTATTTATATGCTAGTATTATGCTTAATACTGATATATAGGTTTTCAACATGAATGCTGACCCACTAATAACTTTATTGGTACTCATGGTATAGTAGCCTTAAAATTATATCAGAGGAGTTTTTTAATAATTCATAGTAGCTTACAAGTGGTAACAATATATTATTTAAAAGCTTCTGAAAATGTTCTAAAAAGTCAAACCATCCTGAAGTAATAGGCCTGCTGGGATACAGAAAATCAAACATTTCATTTACTTTAGAAATGCTTTGTGTACCTTCCTGAATTCAAGGACATCCCTACCACAATTCCTGTGCAGTCCATTCACTCAGAATGGTTACATTAAGTGCACACATACCCCCGGATTCACTAATCTTCCATGCAGGACTAACTTAGTCCTGCACGGAAGCGACAGTTTAGGAGCAGCATGGCAGCACACCATATATATTAATGAAGGCGCACTGCCCAAGCTCCTAAACGGACATGGAGCATGTATGAGTGCAGGGGGTGTTCTGAGAGCAGAGCTCTCAGAATATACACGCCCCTGCAATCAAGAAAAGCAGTTTAGCAATAACAATAAGCGAAACCGCTCATAGGTGGTTGCATACCCCCAGCAACATCCCCCCAAGTTTATAAGCGCAATAGTTAAGACATAATAATATAAACAAGTTAATTTTTTTTTATCAAACAGATAACATTTAACCATAGGTGCGCATGTTCGACCATTGCTTAGCTACGTATATTGCAGCTTAAATGGCACAAGAGGATAAATATCAAGATATATGCAAATGAAGCAGTACTGCAATAGTGTAGTGGGCAGAGCATTTGGCTTATGAGCAGTAATTCCCGGTTCAAGTCTCACTCCAGTGTATTCCATTTTCCATGTCAGATCACTTTATGAACAATATTTTTTGTTGTATAACCTAGTAAATAACATATATTTGTGAACTGGAATACTGTTTTAAATGCAGATGTGAGGTGTCATTGTAATAATGTTGTAAGATCCACAGATAAACACAAATGCCCCATACATTATATATATACATGAATCAGGGATACAAATTGAAGGTTTAATGTGTAACACATGATAAATCCATAGAGTGTCCAAATCCACCGCTGCCCCAAGAACCATTTTAAATTTCTGTCTAAATTAGTGTGGGGGTAAGCATGAGTAAGCACTATTAAGCAGTATTAAGCGGGAGTAAGCATATTTAAGCAGTAGTAAGTGGGTTTAAGCCTGTTTGTATGGGGGTAAGCAATGTGCACACAGGTTAAGCAATATTGAAGCTAACTCTCTGTAAGCATATTTAACCGGAAGTTAGCATTGCTTACCTTCACGCAAACCCGCTTACAATTGCTTAAAAGTGCCTTAATCACTCTGTGTAGAACAGCTGCTGTTCTGGCCAGAAACAAAATAAACAGCCCTTGCAGGTCTTGAGCCTAGAACCATGTACACTATAGTCACAGTAGTTAACTACTAAGCCATCACAGCAGTACATAAGATTACGGTATCACTAAACAGATCCTCACTATAGGAATATTAATCTTAACATGTGAAAGGAACATATATACATTTTATGTTGTATAACCTACTAAATAACATAAATATGTGAACTACAGTACTGCATTAAGTCCAGATGTGAGGTGTTATTGTGATAAAATGTTGAAATCCCCTAATAAATGCAAGGACCCCATACAGTGTACGTACACATGAATCATGGATACCAAACATATATAACATGTAATGAATAATAAATCAATGCCAATCAGCAATAGTATGCAAATTAAAATGTAAGCAATGCTAAGCTTTGCACTGCCCTGCTTACTAGGTATAAGCAATGTGTAGGCCAGCTAAATCAGTTTGCCCATTGGTATACCCCTTTCAGCAATGCCAACCATACATAGACAGGTTTGCCCATATCTTAGCATTTTCAAACCATCCAATCACGGCAAAGTGTGGGAAATCAGCCCTATTTAAACCCAACAGACGGGAATACATCTCATAAATGGTTGCCTCCTGTAGACACTATGACTGGTATGGGAGAGGGAGTGCACTTTTGGGCACAGCGCTGGGGCATCCAGGAGTCCAACGTCACGGCAGGACTCCTTGTTAAAGACCATGACCAGAGACTGCTGCAGGGTCAGTACCAGGGTTCCTAATATAAAAGAAAACCTGGGACCATCTCGCCCATGACCTCACCAGTGCCACTGGCATACCTCGAACTGGTGAGCAGGTCAGGCATCACTATGCCGACCTGAAGCAGAGAAAGAGGGGCCTCTTGTATCAGTGGATTCAAGAGGCTAGGAGGACGGAGGATGTCCCAGCCGTGTGTAAGTATCAGTCCACTACATGTTTAATAATTGCCAGCTCATGTATATTATGGATAGGTATGGCTAAATATTACTCTTATGTCTTTGACAGTGGCAGATGAGCGGGCTGCGAACTGGGAAGCCCATGCCTGTAGATTGCAGAGGTTGCGTCACAAGGCAGGTTAGTAATACTCTTGCATGTACTGTCATAAGAAATAAATCTAAAAGTAGTAGTAAGTTAATTGCCAGAATAAAACCTGTATTGTTTAAGGCATATACTGAACTCACCAGAGAATATGGCTGGAAGAGTCTCATATAGGTTGTATGTAAATAAAAAGTTAACAGCCTTGACAATAAAGGTCTAACTGCTGGACTGCATGTGTTTACTCTGGTATCATATGGTATTGTAGAGTTGCAATCTCTTAATAGTACTGTTGTATTAAGCACTGTTACCCACACTGTGCTACATAAATAAAATGTGTAGGAATGTTTGTATATGGCTGTCATAATCACAACATGTCATATTGTGCAACTGAGAGAGACTTAGACAGAAAGCAGTGAAAAGATAGATAACATAATCCAAATAGCACACTCAACTGAGACGTGAACTATTGTATTTCTAGCACACACAGCCATGGTTCAAATCCTGGGAGTGGTAATAAGCTGTATGCAGAATCATACCCAACAACTGTACAGATATGTCCAGAATGTCCAGATAATTGGCCCATATCTGCTGCCTGTCACCCTGTCCCCCTGGCAAATCAGTGGGATGATCCCAGACATTTAGGAAGCAAATAATGACATACAACTGATTGTCAGACATCTATAAGAATAAACCTGTCACTCTAGCAACTCCCCCAAATGTTATGAGAGGAATAAGCCAAGTATGTCCCATCTCCACCCCCATGTTGTGAAGCTGTGACCAGAGTGTGTACAGTAACAGAGTGAAACGTATGTGCATAATACTAATGTGGAATCTGGTAATATGTGTGGCAACATTCAGGTAGTGCTAACAAACATTGCTCTCACAGGTCTATCAGATACAAAAACTGTGCCTAGAAATAAAAGATTGAAATCCTGGACTGATAGTGTTTACTCTGGTATCGTATGGCATTGTTAGTGTTGCAGCTGCTTTGAATAATAAGGTATTACTCATGACTGTCATCCACACCGTGTGACATAACAAAATTGTCTAGGAAACCCTGTATAAGAGTGTTGTAATTACAAGGTCAGATTGTAAAACCACTGGAGAGTTATAGACAGAAATCAGAGAAGAAATACACAGAAATATCTATATAGCATACTCAACTGTGATGGACCCTGTTTTATTTTTAGCAGACACAGCCATGGCTCAAATCCTGGGAGTGGTAGTAAGCTATATGCAGAATTATACCCCACAAGTGTACAGAATTGTCAAGAATGTCCAGTTAATTGGCCCATATCTGCTGGCTGTTACCCTGTACCCCTGGCATATCAGCGTGCTAATCTCTGACATCTAGGCAGCATTTAATGTCATATAACTGACTGTCAGGTCTGTACATATTTGGAAAATGTCAGTGAAAACAAACCTGTCATTGTACAACTCACCAAAGTTTTATGAGAGCAATAGTCAAAATATGTCCCGGTTTCACCTGCATGTGGTCAAGACATGCCCAGAGTGTGTGCAATAAGAGATGGGCAGGTATGTGCTTAACATCAACCTGGAATCTGGGAATATGTGTAGAAACAGTCAGGTAGTGTTAACAAACAATACCTCCACAGGTATACCAGGTAAGAGATGTATATTGCAGGTAAAGCTCAGTTCATATATATAGCTGTCCACATCCATACCACTGTCCAAACTAAGGTCATAGGGTAGTGTACTAATACCTGTAAGGTAGAGATCACAGCACTGACTAGGAAATTAATGAGAACTACAGGAATATACTAGTTGTTAATTGACATCCCCCCCACCATATCTGCAACAATAAACTAAATACACAACTCAATCGGTAAGTGCTCCATTAACTCTACTGTTGGGCATATGTCCTATTGTTTGATAAATATTTAAATTTGTTTCTATGCATGTGCCATGTTGAAATGCTCCCACATTAGTGGCATGTTGCCATCAATGAACCTGCATGCTGTTGTAATGGCCACTGTGGTTGCATATATACATGTGTTCTGTTTGCTATGCAACTGTTCCATATCTGGTGTTTTGGGTTAATGGGAATATCTATGCATGCTGTTATACCTAATCCTGGAATGTGTTAACTATTACTAACCCACATATGTTGTAATATTGAAACACCATAGCACGTTGGGGAAGGGCAGTCCCAGCGGACCCACCACTCTCACCTCATCAGAACATGGCACCAGGCACCAATACGTCTGGGGCCCACCCTGGGACCTCCTCGTCCTCCGGTCCTGCACCACTTTAGGGTGGAACTGTCTCAGGGGATGGGGCCTTCCCCCCCGGGAAGCAGTCGCGGACAGGACACTGTCACCCATCACCAGGTCCAGGGTGATGCGTAGCGAGCTCCGCAGGGAGTTTGGAGATCTGCTACACCAGCTCGAGGGCCACGTGGTGCAACTAGAGGATCGGCCTGGCCTTCGTACTCTGCTCCAGCACAGCCACCTTCAGGACCGTGAAGGTACAGTGGTGATTGCTCATGGGTGGGGACCTCAGTCCCACTGTTTCCACTAAAAGGCTCATGAGCTTCCGACTTCCAAACACCCCTCCCCATCCAAGGTGTTTACCCCCATGTGTCATATCTCACCCCTGTATGCTGTGTTGTCTGTCTTGTCTGTTATCCTACCCAACCTACCTCCTCAAATATACCTACAATCCCTCACTAACATCCCACTCTTACCTGAAAAAAAAAAAAAAGAGCAAGCTGTTCCCCCCAAAAAATCTTGCCACATGCATAGCTGTCCATTTCGCACATGTAATCTGGTGGACACGTAATCTGGTCTACTTGGCTTCACAATATATTATTGTTGTCCTCACCCCTCTCTCAATGTCCAAATCTACCTCCAAATCAGTGTATATGCACAGCTGTTGCTGTAGAAGAAATGGGCAACTATGGACATTTCCTACACCCGTCCTGCACATCCCTAGTTATTTTCCCTACTGTCATTCTCTCTCTTTGTGTCCGTTTTTCACCACTTTGCTATCATCCCTTTTTCATTTCTTTTAAAAAAATTAGCACTGGGGTAAGCAGAAGTAAGCACTTTTAAGCAGCAGTAAGTGGGTTTAATCCTGTGCACGGCGGTAAGCAATGCCTACACAGGTTAAGCAACTGAAAAGCTAAATCAGTATAAGAAATTGTAACTGGAATTTAGCAGTACTTACCTTTGCACAAACCCGCTTACAACTGCTTAAAAGTGCCTTAATCACTCTGCATCCAACGGCCCTTGTTCTGCCCAGCAATAAAATAAACAGCCTCTGCAAGGCTCGAACCCAGAATCCTACACACCATAGCTAAAGTGATTTACCACTAAGCCATGTCAAATATACATAACCCTAATCTTTTTCACAAACATATCATCCAGCACAGTCATTCAACAGTACAGGAAATGTATTTATGCATGTAGATATATATGTGTGTGTGTATACATTTATATCTATATATTTAAATATATATATATATATATATATATATATATATATATATATATATATAATGTATATATAGATATATATCTATAGATATAAAAGAGAACATAACAAATACATATATGACCAAAGGCACTGTTAATGGGGTGAGGGGCCCAAGCTAAATACGTTTTGTAAGTATTGATATCACCCCCTCCCCAACAGCAAAACAGATCTGCCCTGCAATACAATATCAACTGTTGCAAGTCTCATACCCAGGACCCTACACAACATGGGCACAAGATGCTAACAGTAATACATCCCACCTGTATGATGTCAGGATGGTACTAATAACATACTATGCAGTACAGTCTGGCTACCATAGGGAATGTACAATGTGGAAGCAATAAACATTACAAAGATACATATACACACCCACATATATGCAGATACATAGATATATAGATATATATATATGTAACTACACATGCACACATAGAGATATGTATAGGAAGATACATATTTAGAGGGTGCACAGCATACTGAACAGCCAGTATTCCTGTAGTTGCCACCTTATCAAATGGACAGTGTATGAGTCACCCATACAAAAGACAATTGTTGCCAAAGGATATGGCACCACACACAGGTTTGCATACAGAAGGAAGTTTTATTTGTGTACTATTACTGTTGTATATGTCATGTCATATAGCTGTTTACACTTTCAAATACATACAAACAGATTAATGCAACCCTCAAGCAGATCATTTAATACAGGAATCCGAAAGCATAACATATGTCACTGTCCAGGCCAAGGCCTTCAAGTAGTACAACAGTAATGACAAACTGGGCCACAGGATAGCATTAAATCAACAGTAAGTAATGCAGATGCATAGTCCACCAGCCTCTAACTGCACTCTGTGCACAATCCCTAGGGGGAAAAGACTTACGCTGACACAATGGGATGTATCTGTTACATAACAATGCATAACAATGCATAACCGAAACGTGGACAGGACACTGTCACCCATTGCCAGGTCCGGGGTTGTGTGTAATGAGCTCCACAGGGAGTTTGGAGATCTGCTACACCAGCTCGAGGGCCACATGGTGCAACTAGAGGATCGGCCTGGCCTTCCTACTCAGCTCCAGCACAGCCACCTTCAGGACCGTGAAGGTACAGTGGTGACTGCCCATGGATGGGAACCTCAGTCCCACTGTTTCCACTAAAGGGCTCATGCGCTTCTGACTTCCAAACACCCCTCCCCATCCAAGGTGTTTACCCCCCATGTGAGAAACAGAACAGTCTATATGGCAGTAAGCAGTAGGCCAGCAATATTCCCAAGGTGAAATGTATGGTAACATACAGCCATATACCTTAAGTCAGCTTACTACTGATATCCCTCACATGATGTGACAGCCTAGGTTATTTATGGTGCATACCCCTTCCCATAGGCTGGCTTACAAGGGCATATAACACTGTTACATACACTGACATCTGGACTGCAGAAGGGCACACATGTTTTGTGCAGCTGAAGCCCACATATATATATGGACCCAACCCTACAATATGTGTGGGAGCCACAACAGCACTGGAATGATGGCAGGAATGGCAGCATGACATAACCACAGGCCACTACATAACAACCCCTTACTGCATGTCATTTGGACAAACGCCTGATATGTAGGTGGAGGACAGAGCCTGGAACACAGGCCCATATGTGAAATACTGTTGTCATACACTGAGTAAGTTGCTGGTGTTACAGGATAGTCTGCAACATACCCGTAGTCAGGAATATGAAGTCAGAAACACAAATGGATGTAGCCATGTACTGATAGCACTCAACATAATAAACAGCCTTTGCAGGTCTTGAACCCAGGACCCTATAAATTATAGTCACCACAATTAACCACTACACCATGACACCTGTCATAACACTTGTTGTTTTTCCAATACATATCTTAGTAGACATATTGAATAGTATTGAACAGTTGCTGTGACTTCTACAATTGTATAGTACATGTTAGTGATATTACTGTTGTATAACATATGTTGTTATATCTAAATATACACATATCAGATCTATATGGTGTGATACATCCGGAAGGTATACACAACAGTAATGTTTACACATGACAAGGATATGGATATATATATATACATATGTAGATATATGTTTGCATGTACGTACACAATACAGTGCATCATATATATGGCCATTTATAGATCTCTGTGTGTATAAATATATATATATATATATATATATATATATATATATATATATATATATAAATAAATATATATGTGTGTGTGTGTGTGTGTGTGTGTGTGTGTGTGTGTGTGTGTGTGTGTGTGTGTACATCATATATGTACATATATATCTATTTATGTTGATATATATATATATATATATATATATATATATATATATATATATATATATATATATATATATATATATATATATGTATATATATAAAACTATATGTGCATATATATCTATATATCTGTATATGTGTAGACATATATATATATATGTATATATATATATATATGTGTGTGTGTGTGTGTGTGTGTGTGTGTATATATATATATATATATATATATATATATATATATATATATATATATATATATATATATATACATATGTATATGTCTATATATATATATATATATATATATATATATATATATATATATATATATATACGTATATGTCTACCATATGTCCAGAACATGGAGTGGCATCATACCTCAGAACCAATAGTCTCAGCCTCTTAGTGCAAGGGGATGTCATGTATGTTTAGCAGGTATATATGTAGACTGTTGCTACTGTAACAGGGTTTGTCTTAACAGACATTTGTGTGGGAGTTCACATCTGCTATTCACATGTACGCCATCAGTTACAGACAAACATCCTACGGACATCATAGTACAGTACCACAGATAGTACAGTAATGATTCTGTGGACTACAGCACAGATATGACTATTACATGTGGACAGTCTGGCACACTCTGGTCAGTCCAGAGGTATACACAGATCCCCTTAGTGCGAGACATGTGGACCAAACCTGACAATGTATATATTAACAGCAATGTACATTGTTTATATCACATAAATACTGGACTACATATGCCCACATAGTTAAGCATTCACACACACTGCTGTCTGTCCTGACACATAATAACTGGTGGTGCAGAGGTCAAATGGCCGCATACTATCCACTAGTTAGTGACATACATCTGTACAGCGTCCCACAGCTTTGTTAGAAATACACAACAGTTATGTTGGCCCGGCAGCAGTGCATCTTGCAAATATCTGGACATAACATCACACTGGGTAATTACACTAAGCTGCTAGGCATGTAACAAAGCACTGTGCAAACTACAGGCAGACTGCCACAACACTGGCCTACATTTCATATGGGGGAATACACATGTACCTGCAAATATAGCAGGTTCTTCAGGCATATCACAGCATAGAGTAACAAACACCTGTGTGAAAATGCATACCCACAACCAATGTGAATACAGCCACAGCCACATATGGTATGCAAGCTTAATATTACACTATATGGACTGTCTGATCAACACCATCGTCATATGTGCCACTCACACATTAACCCTACATATACTGGGTCACGACACAGTGTGGTCTAATGCCTGTCTGTGGTATGGGACACGTGTGTGTTTGGCCTTACAAACATGTGAGCTGATAGGGTACCATACACTTATGCAGCATGTAACATCAGATAGAACAGGACCAGGAACAATGACATCTACCACAGTCTGTATACAGGCCAAGGTATGTATTCACAATACACATACTGTCAACAATCATCATTAGTACACAGACCCCACTACTGTACACACAACTACAGTATTCCCAGGTTATGTCCCCAGAAATAACTGTACATAACATGTCTAGCAGTCTGATATCTGACTGGCTTGTTATCAAGTATGATGTCAATAAATAATGGTGTACAGAACATATGCACCTCTTACTGCATGACAAATATGCAAAGGTTGACAGACTGTGGCTGGAGCCACAAACATTGGGCCAATATTGGCATGTTGCTGTGATACCCTCATACAGTTACTGTTGTAACAGGGTTTGTTGTGACATATGTCCTATGAGGGATATGAAGTCAGTAACTCTCATGGCTGTCACCATGTACTGACTGCAGTCATCACATTATGCTTCTGCAGTTCTCAGATAGGTGAACTGTGAGTAACACAAGACACATAAGACTCCAAACAATGGCCAGTCTGCAGATAACCCTACAGGTGGGTGTTTCCTCAAACACGTAACACTATCATGACAGGTATTAAATCATGTAGACCAGCCATAGCCACACAAACCAAGTTAAACCAACACTACTTCAAAAGCAGAAGAGCAACACTTACATTTTGTAGTCATGTCTGGAACATCCCCCTCCTGTTTGTTGACCTGCCTCCACAGTGTATGTTGTTAGAGGTATATCCCACTACCATCTGTGCTGCTGTTTGCCAAACACTGACATGAAGTCCTGCTCACAGTGAATGAAAAGGGCCAACACCCACATGATGTTCCTAGTTATATGAGTGTGTTTCCATGCAATTGGCTATGGGAATGTTACCACAGCTGTCCCACATGCAATCAGGTAGTGGGGGATTGCAATTCATGCAGAGGCCATCAGATGATCATGAGCATCTCTTACAAAATACAAGCTGCTCCCTAAGCAAAGCAGGTGTACTTCTCCACATCCACCAGAGAGAAAGTGAGAGAGACGGGGTGGAAGGGTAAAACCCCTAAGCCTGTTTGTGTCACACACATACCAGTACAGGGTTTCAAACCCCTGTCTGACTATGTATTGCTATCACATGTCTATGCAGTTATTGCATGCACCACAGGGCTTATATGTTCAGGAGCTGTCCAAAGATATATTCGATGGTGAGTGACATCTACAACAGTGATAAAGAAGGGATAATGTAGGTGTATTACATGTGCCTGTCCACATGAACAGGTGTCAAGTTTGACACAGCCACACTTTCCCAGGGACTCACACACATTATCACAGTGGGCAGGGTCAGGCTTAGACTTCCTAACTAGCTAGTCTGCCACAATATAGTAAAGCACAGGTAGCACATGCACCACAGGGATTATCAGGATTATATATGGGCAAATGGTATGTCAGGGTGTCTGACATCAGAAGGCATTCTTCAGTAGGCCAATGGGAGGTGTAGTGACTGTGAATGGCATCCAAATCATTATACTCCACACACACACACACACACACACACACACACACACACACACACACACACACACACACACACAGGTTGCCAGTACTGACATTCATGGGGGCATTGCTTCACATGTGTGTAGTGGTTGACTGTGCCTGAAGGCTGTACAAGGCTAGGTAAAGGGCATACCTTGGCATCAGGCCACATGACAATGGTCTGCTGTGTGGCTCAAGGGTGTAGTGTCTGGACTGGCCCACACAGGTGGGTATTGTATTCACCATCCAGTCATCTGGGCTACTATTGTGGGTGGCCAGTGCTGTGCAATGCTTGCCATGTATGTGTTCTATAGTACATGACATGGATGGTGTCCGGGATGTGCACACATCTCACATGCATGTACTGTGACATGTGGAAGTGTACCTGGGGTGTCTGGGGCATGTTGTGTACACAGATTGTTATCATCAGAAGTGCCATTCCTGGCATAATATAGTAAGAACTTGCAATGGACACCAGGTTGACCCTGCACATACACTGACAGCATGATACAGGTATTCCCTGGTGTCACTGGCATCTGTCCTTACAGGGTATGTGTATAAGGCATGGTATGTCCTTTGTGGGTTACATTTGCTGGCACTACAGTTGTTGCAGGCGTCCAGTGGGGAGCATAGTGAAGGAGCACTGCATGCAATTATGAGCCTATTGCAGGGATGGGACAGGGTTCCATGTCCTCTGTAATCCACTGCAATCACACCATGGTTACTATCTGTGGGAAGTATGCAGGGAACTACCAACATAGTGGTTATTGCCTAGCCAAGTGTGTTTGTGTATAAGACATGGGTTAAGAGTGTTCTCTGGGTAGTACAAGGGTTGCCTAAATTGTTCGCCTGGCCTCAATATCACATGTAGGTGTATGGATTGTCTTTCCCAGCCTCTCTGCTGTTTGACATCTGTTATCCTTGTAAGGTGGTCATTGTGACATATAATAGGCCCACCATATAAGAAATTTGCAAAACCCACTTCACAATGAGTCCAGTTGTTACACACTCACAGCCACCTCCACCCAGGATATGAATGACAAACACACACACACACACACACACACACACACACACACACACACACACACACACACACACACACACACACACACACACACACACACCAAGTCTCACAGTTACCATGTTTGGGCATAGAACACTTACCTAACTAGTACATCACACTACAACATTACGCAGTTAAAGCACGTGCCACAAAGATTACTGGGCTACTCTTTCCCCAAAGGTGTATTTCAAAGTGAATGAAATCAGCAGGTTTGTCAAAGAAGGGCAATGGAGATTGTAGTGACTGTGAATTGCCTCAAAAGAATTATTCCCTGCACAGACAAACAAAAACCCACACTTGCCATGTCTGGGAAGAAAACTCCTACCTAATTAGTATAGCACACTACAGCAGTATGCAGTTAAAAGATGTGCCATGGAGATTACTGGGTTACTCTTTCCCCAAAGGGTGTATTTCAAAGTGAATGACATCAGCAGCCCTGCCAAAGTAGGGCATTTGAAATTGTAGTGAGTGTGACTGGCCTAAAAAGCATTGATCCCTACACAGACAGACACACACACACACACACACACACACACACACACACACACACACACACACACACACACACACACACACACACACACACACACACAGAGTTGCCACATTTGGGATTAAAACTCCTACCAAACTAGTACATCACACTACAGCATTACACAGTTTTAGGACATGCCACAAAGATTTCTGGGCCACTACTTCCCCAAAGGTGTATTTCAAGGTGAAGACATCAGCAGGTAGGGCTATGAGGAGTCCAGTGTGCATGCATGGGCCATAACCCATTCATCTAGAGGCATACAAGCAACACTCAGGCACACACAGGTTTATATTCCACAGGTATGTGTATACAACTGCTAGATGACTACTGACTTGTACAGTCATGTTACACAGTTAGCACAAGCACCACAGACACTATAGTGCTGAAGGATACATGAGGCAAATGTCTACAGTGATTGACATTTGCACATCATGTGGTTTTAACCAATTGGATTGGGACAGACCTGATGATGGGAGGTTCTTTGTCACTGTCACTCTCTTCCAGATATCTATGTATGTGTATTTTTGGCCTATTATAGTGTGTTGTCCATGGATATATCTGTGTATTCCTATCCAATGTGTGTGCAAAGCATGACTGGTGAGTACTGAGGAGTGATTGCACTAACATATGCGACTGTCAGTTATGTATGGTCCACTGGTGTTGCCAGACTGTGTGAGCATGCCCAGTATGACCTTTCAGTATTTTGTTGTTTGACATGGCCTTCATTTCTTAACTGTGGGAGCATGCCCAGTATGACCTTCTGTATTGAAAGTGTGAATCCATTCCAGGTAGATTGTACTCCAGTGCAGACTTTTGTGTTCTACACCTACAGCTAGCAAACTGTTTCTGCAGGATATCTGTAGATCGGTTGACAATATGGGGTTGAAATGGGCAAAGGATAGTGGGTTACTGTAGATAATTATGTCTGTGCTGCTTCTGCTACATGGTCCTGTTGTTAGCATTAGTATTCATACATATGTAATGTTTTACACTGTGATGTTTTATGTCATTGAGTACTGTCAGGTATACATATTTGCTTGCAGTGATGTCCTGGGGAACACAGGGTGAATGCAGCTGTGTCCCATATCGTGGTTAGCAGCCTACATATTCTTGCACAACCATGCCATTCTGGAGGGGAAGCTGCAGACACTTTCTGCTGCATCTGTGTAAATGGTTCAGTACCTTGGTAAAGTGGTGGCTGAGGATTCCATGCTGGCACATCCATCGATGTGACAGTATGGCTATATCCTGCTGTGGCCATACCTCACAGTTGTACAGATTCACACAGGTTTCCCAGAGGCAGGGGTCATAATTCTGGACATTAACCCTTCATATTGTGGTTTACAAGCAGGTTTGTAGCCACCCATTCTTGTGTTTGCAGCCAGGGATAGTATGTGCACACGGCTGAGTTTCAGACTTCACACACTCCATGCCACCCATGCTCCTACCCCCCCCCCATTATTCTATCCTCTTTCATACATTATGCAGACATTATCTGATATGTTACCTATAGTTATCACCTCATCCCAGCAGTAATTTGGTGTTGGTCCACAGTTCATGCAGTAGGAAATGGTGGACATGTTACTGAGATTTGTCCACAAGGCCTTGCATTTGGGTTCTGTGAACTGTGTTATGTTATTTGAGAGTCCATGACATAACGTGCATTGGCAGTACGGTTGAGACACAGGCCTTTGGCAGAGGACTGTAGGCCATTTGGTAGTGATACAGACCAGCTGTTGCAGGCCATTGCATTGTGCCACTCCTACATTCCCAGACTGCAATACACTATATTCCCCTGGGGTGACAGGGTAGGTGTGCAAAGTGTTCATGCCAATACTTTCTGTCATTATTGATCCAGTGGTGTGGATGCTGGCAGGGTGCTGCTTACAGCTAGGGACACACCTGCATGGAACACCTGTTCTGCATGCTGCATTCTTTAGCTATTGCCATACAGAGGTGGGGGTCATATTATACTCATTCCAAACAGCAGGGATAAGACAGGAGAGGTACTTGTGGGTGGTGGTGGGGTGAGCTGGGTGCATGTGTGCTATGGACACTACTTGCATCTGACTCACAGATATGCATGGGGCATTCCACTTATGCTGGCTTGTGAAGGGACATCAGCTATTTCTCAATACTTCATACCTATGACCTTTGTGGTCTGCCAGTGTTTGGCCAGACAACATCAGTATTCCCTACTACAAGCCCAAGTAATGTGCTGCTAACCTGTATGTACAATCCCAAGGGTGTGTCCATTTGACAGTTACATATTATACACTGTCTGTCTGGGGTACTTCCCCCTGTGTACTGCTTGTATGTCTGGGCCCACATTCATGCCATGTCCATCTTTCAGATGGTGATACATATTACTTCTAAATATTTACTATGGCTTAATGCTGGAATGTGTTTTGCTATGAAGCTTTGTTTTTGGCACTGCAGTGGTGAGAACTTGGCCCTGTCATCAGCAGTACTGGCCAATGGCCACCAGGATAAACCTCACCATGCATACATACTGACCACTCTCACACAATATATGACACACGGCAACCTAAGACACACAGCCCTGCATATTTTACACATGCTACAATCTATCCTTCTACCTTGGCCAGCTCAGGTAATCTGTGCGCCACTGTTATTACACCTACACATATGTGTTACTACATTTCTACATAGGACTGAGGGGGGGCACACCTGACTGTTTCTACATTTCTACATAGGATTGGGAGGGCACACCTGACTGTTACTGCATTTCTACATAGGATTGGGGGAGCATACCTGACTGTTACTACATTTCTACATAGGACTGGGGGGGCACACCTGACTGTTACTACAATTCTACATATGATTGGGGGCACACCTGTCTGTTACTACATTTCTACATAGGATTGTGGGGGCATCTGACTGTTACTACATTTCTACATAGGATTGGTGGGGGGCACACCTGACTGTTACTACATTTCTACATAGGATTGGGGGGGTGCACACCTGACACTTGTACACATTTGCTATAACTGTACTGGTATTTCAGGTACTCCATTTCATTCTGTATTCTAACCTATCATGCTGACTAGAGGCATATCAGTGTACTACAGGTCTTAGGTTTGATTGACCTACATTTCAGTTTCTGACTTCTTCCCTTCAGAACTAACATCCCACTGCCTGACCTGTAGTAGTCTGTCTGTATAGGTCTGGAGGGATGTTCTCCATAGCCCTCAATCAGAGGCCTTAGCACAGCCTTTGTTTGTGTTTGTCTACACCTGTCCTGCTGGCTGAGACTGTTGTTGGGTATGTGACCCTCCCTGACTGGCATGTGTGTGTCCTATGGACACACATGTGGCCCAGCACATTTCCTGTGGTGAGTTTTGTCACCTTGTCTAGTACTGGCTACTATAGTGACATCAGTATTTGATACAGATCTCATGCTGCCACTATAGATGTCTGCTATCTGCTGGCATCCCATTCAGCCACCCAATTCCCTTGCATGCTCACGTCCATACCATAGATACAAATAACAACACAAACTACTCCATTCGGCAATTGGTAGGAAGAGTGACTTACCTTGTGGCTGTGCCAGTACTGAGGATGGTGCTGGAGGGCTGAATATGTTGGATGCACATCGCACACTCCCTATACATGTTTAACCACAGGTAGTGTCATGTTTGGCATCCCTTTTACTGTATGTGCGAGTGAGAGAGGTGTCATTCTCTGCGTTCCTACTGCGTCAGTGTATGTCCTATGCATTGCCTCTTTGCCATGGCCTGGGCATATTGGCCATGCCTCCTTTGGCATACTGGGGCAGGCACAGGTTGTTCCTCCTCTGAGTCACTCTGTGCCTGTGCAGTCCTTGGCAATGGTGGGGGGCTGTGTGACCCTGCCCCGTGCTGTTCCTGCTGCAGCTGTTTCCACAGGATCATATTGTTTAGCATGGCACATATGATGACAATTTGGGTGTATGTAGCTGGTGAGTACTGCAAGGCTCCACCAGATGTGTCCAGGCACTGGAACCATGACTTTAGCATTACAAACACATGCTCTATTATGATTCTGGTCTCTGAGTGTGCCTCGTTATGGAGATTTTGTTCGTGTGTGTGCATTTCTAATGGGTGTCATCAGCCATGTCTCCTGTGTGTAACCAGCATCCCCCACTAGGTGACCAAAAGGGATGTCCCCACTGGCAAATCTCTGGTACAGCTTCATCAAAAATGTGGGAGTCATGATAGCTTCCAGAGCAGCCAGCACACACATTCATTATAATGACCTGGGCATCGCACATGATCTAGCAGTTGATGGAGGAAATCCCTTGCGGTTGATGTAGACCCTACCCTGCTCACCGGGTGGTGATTTGATGCATATGTGTGTACAGTCTATAGCACCCATTACCTCAGGGTATTTTGCTATTTGGTGGAAGAGATGCATATTGCTGGCCAACACCTCATGGGTATTGTGGAAATATACGTGCTCACCGGCATGTGCTGACATGGCATCCAGTAACTGGTGGAGTACCCTGGATGCTGATGCCTGTGAGATCCCCATGATATCCCCAGTTGGCTTTTGGAAGGTACCTGTGGCTAGTATTCTCAGGCCTACACATACCTTGGTGTCCACTGGGATGGGTTCCCCTATGTTGGTTCTGTGTGTGAGGTGTGGCCTGCACAGCTAACAATTTGCTGTAGGAGGTCCCTGTCCACCCTATAGTGCTCCACTATCTCCAGCTCATGTAGCCCCTGGTAGGTTACCCTGGGTCTGTATACTCTTCTCCTTCTCCTCACTGTGGGTTGGTCATCAGCATTCTTATCCTCACCACCCTCAGCCTCTTCCTCATGTTGATTTATGATAGCTGCTGCAACCCCTATCATTTTGTTCCTTTTGTTTGGTAAAATTTTCCCACTTTTGTACACACTGGTGATGTAGAGTTTGTGGGAAAAAACAGAGGGTAAGTTGTTTGCATAGTTTATAGTGGTTTGCTGTGCTGGGCTGCTGCCTGTGTAATTGGCTGATTCTGATACATTTCACCTGCCAGCTATGCTAGTTCTCCTTGATTACCTTCCTACTGCTGTTTTCCCTTCCCTTTGCCTTCCTATTTAAGCCCAGGGGCGTGCCGTGCAAACACAGTTTTCAGATGTGCATGAAGCTGCTATTTCCTAGTTTATTTTTTTCCCTTTAAAACATGGTGAGTGGTGTGCACACCCATTTAGGCAATGTAAAGAGTACTAGGCAGCCTCAGACACACCCCCTTGCTTAGCTCTGATAAGCTAAGGCAAATTCAAGTCACAGGGCTCCAATAAGCTTATAGTATGCCTGACACACCCCTCTATAATGTCAGCTAGCTCTTAGGCTTGCACCATGGCCTTCCTGCACTAACACGGTTGGGTGCAGGCTAGCCTTGAGGGAGAAACTAGGATTCAATATCATTCCCCTCATTTGCATAGAATTGCCTGCTAATGCCTAGTTACAAGTCCCACACTGAGACTTCCTCCCTTAGCAACCACTATTCTCTAGCCATGTTGTCTTCTGCCTGCCATTGAGAAAAATGGCGAAATTGTGAATATGGATAGAATGCTTATTTCAAGTTTTTTTTTAAATTTTCGGCCCAATCCCATTTGCGCGCCACTACCCTATGCTTAAACAGCTGAAACTGGCTAAAAAATTATATACATAATATACACCCTTTATTTGGAGCTCTCGTGGCTCCATTTTGTAGTTTGCAAAAATGTACTCAGTTACTAACCGAGTACATTTCTGCAGAATACACAAGTCCTGCATGACCAGCTGTCAGCTTCCTGGATTGCAAATAGATTCATAGGTTCATAGGTAGGTACTAGGCTATCAGGTCTGGGGCCTACACAAGCCCAGCCAAAAAGGTACCCTGGCTTTTGCCACCCAAGAAAATTATTTTCCTGTGCCACTGTCGAGCAGAGCCACAGAGATGATCCGAGGGTTGAGTTTCCTATTTCCCATCCAGTCATCAAGATTTTTCTTGAAGAGTGCTAATGAGGAGCTTTGTTTGACATAGATAGGTAGTTTATTCCAGAGTATGGGAAGTCTCTAGGACAGGAATCTATCCCTCCAGCATGTTCTGTTTATTGTGGTGACAAGGTTTAGGTCCCTAGAGCATGTAGCTTGGAGGGATTGAGATTTCTTTAAGTGGAGCATGTCCAACAGCTCTGGGTTTGACATATCTTTGTATGTTTAGCAGAGATCACCTCTGAGTAGGCGATATGCGATGGAGTAAAGCTGGAGTTTTTTGAGATGGTCTGCGTAGGGAATCTGTTTGAGGCCGGTAATCCTCTTTGTGAGGTATTTCTGCAGCCTTTCCATTTGTTGTAGATGTCGTATGAGGTACATAACAAAAGCGGCATTGTACTCTATAATGGGTCTAATGAGTGATAAGTAGAGGGCAACAATGACCTCTTTTCTTCTGGATAAGAAACCTTTTGTGATGAGGTGTGCCATGTAGAAGGATTTCCTGACTACTGTGGTGATGTGATTATCAAAGGAGAGACTACTGTCCACCTGTGTCCCAAGGTCTCTTATCACACTTTCGGTGTTAAGTATACTATCTCCTATGTTGTAGTTCATGGGTACAGAGTTTTTACCAAAGGGATGACAATGCACTTTTTGGCATTGAGCTTGTGGCCATGGCTTTGACACCAGGCATCTGTCTCAGTGAGGCCCTTTTGTAAGATGTCCATATCATTAGGAGTTTTGATTATGGCTCCTAGTTTGCAGTCATCTGCGAACTTCGTTAGCCAAAGACCTTCTGTGTTATCCTGTACTTCAGAGAAGTAGATACCAAACAGGACAGGACCCAGGACTGAACCCTGTGGTATTCCACCTGTCACTGGTCTGAAGTCGGATTTAGAGTCTAATACTTTCACAGTGTGGGTTCTGTCCGTGAGCCAGTTGGCAACCCATCTTGTGACATAGGGATTTATACCTAGTTTAGTGAGTTTATCTATAATTCCATAGTGAGGGATGGTGTCAAAAGCCTTGGCAAGATCTAGATAGGCTGTGTGAACTACTTTACCCTTGTCTACGGCTTTGGGTGACTGCTTCAAAAATGTCTATCAGGTTTAGGAGACATGATCTGCCTTTTACAAACCCGAACTGGGTGGGGTCCAGAGTTTGGAGATTACCAATGTCTTTGTTTATAAGTTCCATGATGATACATTTCATGGCCTTGCAGACCAGGCTTGTCAGGCTAATGGGGCGGTAGTTCCCGGGGTCCATGGTGCCCCCCCCCTTGTGGAGTGGGATAACTGTCGTGCGCAATTCAGCAGGCACAAAGCCTGAGGTGAGGCTATGATTGAACATGGTACTTAGGTGGGGTGCCAGTTTGTTCTGTAGTTCATGTAGAACGCAGCCTGGGATGTTGTCTGGTCCCATGGATGCTGTGTAATTGGCTTTGGAGAGTGTGGTTTTTACCTGTGCAGCCGTGATTACAGGAACTTTGCATTCTTCCGGTATAGAGATGGGCTCTTTAGGGGGTGAGAGGGAGGGGTAAAGTTAGCACTGAACCTATCTGCCAGGATGTTGGCAATATCAGTTGGGTCTGTATATTTAGTGCCATTGTGCTGTAACTCAGAGAAGATCTGAGTGTTGCCTAGCAAATTCACCTCATTTGCATGGTTTTCACCTGCAAATGGGGTAATTTGCATACAAGAGATGTGTCCATGCAGGAATAGTGCAGGAGCGCTCATGCACGTCCTGGGAGCTTATTCCTGGATCGCTTGGCAGCCATATTCCGTCCGGCAGCTCCTGCACTATTCCTGCACGCCGTGCAGAGCTTGCTGAATCCTGGGGATAGTGTAAACTTTGTGGTAACCTTTATGAATCCTGACTGATATCTTAGGATCACTATTAAATTCTTACTAATTTTCTCAGAAAAATACCCCAATCTTACACACTTCTTAACTATGTTTTCTAATTCATTGCTAATATTAACATATTCACATATATACCAAACTTTTTTTTCTACACATATTATAGTTTTGTTGTACATGTAATAAGGAAAAGTGTTAACCTTTGTCAGCTATATTTTAAGGGCTTGCCACTGAGATCTACACAAATTACAAAATGCATTTTACATTTCAAAACCAGTTAAACAACATTTAACATAATTCAACAAAATGTCATAAAACATTTTGAATAGTTCACTTATTTAAAGGAAGCATGAGTTGTGACTTCACTGTTAACATATATTTATTAAATTAAAATCAACTCTATCAGTATCACTCACATAAGAACAAAAATAATTGTCTGAGTCTTCATCACAAGATTTATTACTAATATTGCTTGTATAGACATCATTATGTGAAAAAATACAAAAAAAAACAAAACAAATACAGATATGGGGGGAATACAATAAATCTTACATGGAGCTAATCTCCATGTAAGCATACTGGCACTGCTTGGACATGGAGTTCGGAGCCTGTGCGATCCAGTAAACAAGGCTGGGGGCATACAAGAGCTTCCCAGCACTGTTCCGGCATGGGCGCCATGGAATAATGCAAATCATCTCATTTGCTGGTGAAAAACATGCAAATGAGGTGAATATGTGATCCAGGAAGCAAACAGGCATTCTGCAGCAGAAATGTATTCGATTAGTAATGATGCACATTTCTGCAAAAATAAAAACAGGGGGCATGACAGCTGAAAATAAAGCATGTATTATGTTCATTAGGCATGCCAATGGCTAAAACTGTGGCAATGGCATGCCAAAGTGTTACAAAATTGTAAAAATCAAGTTTTTTTTCTATATATGGAGCTGTTTAAACAGAGCACAGCAGAGTGCAAACGCGGTTGTGCAGAAAATAAAAAAAAATGAGTAAAAAGGCAATTAAACGTGAAACAGTAATTTTGCCATTATAGTAGGTTGCATGCAGACTCATAACAATGACAGGTAACAGTGGTTGCTAAGGACATAGGCTCCGGTGTAGTGGTGTAACTAGGGTATAAGCCAGTCAGGTTATGCAAATGACCTACGTTTATTGAATAGCAAAATGGGACACAGTGTCTACGGGTACCTAACCGTGTAGGAGCTATAATGCAGTAGTGTAAGCAGAAGAAGCAGCTGACATGAAAAGGGTGTGTGTCATGCTTGGAGTAAGCATATTGGAGCTCCATGGCTTCTATTTGCACTGAGCTAAGCACAGCTAAGCAAGGGGATGTAGCTGAGGCTGCTTAGCTGTGTTTAGCTGGGTCAAGAAATGATGAGTGTGTTCATGTTCAGGGGAGGGCACTTTCTGCTCAGCAATGTTTACACTAGCTAAAATGGTTTGCATGGCACACTGTGGGGCTTAAAAGGGATGGAAATGGGAAAAAAATGGGAAATAGCAGAATAAAGGGAATGAACTACAAATCACTAATACGGACTCAGGCACTCACAGTGGCCAATTCAAACTGCTCAATAATATACCTGGCAGGTGAAATGTATCATAGTCAGCCAATCACACAGGCAGCATCTGCAGCACACCAGTATAAAGTATGAAAACACCTTTCAGTCTGGTTTTTCCCACAAACTCTGCCCCGATTGGTGTACACACTTGGGAATTTTAACTGACAAAATGATAGGGGCTGCTGCTGCCTTGCTACATCTCTATGTGCTACAGACTGAGGGTGGTGATGAGGATAATGCTAACAACCAGCCCAGACCGAGGAGGAGAAGAGTGTTCAGACCTAGTGTAACCTTGCAGGGGCCACATGAGCTGTAGATAATAAAGTGCTACAGAGTAGACAGGGACATACTTCAGCAACTCACCGAGCTGTGCCAGCCTCACCTCAGACCCAGAACCAACAGAGGGGGACCCATCCAAGTTGAAACAAAGGTATGTGTAGCCTTAAGAATACTAGCTACAGGTACTTTCCAAAGACCTACTGGGGACATCATGGGGATTTCACAGGCATCTGCATCCAGGGTAGTCCACCAGTTCCTGGATGCCATGCTACCACATGTCAGTGAGCACATTCATTTCCCCAGCACCCCTGAGGAGAGGACCAGCAATATGCATCTCTTCCACCATGTAGCAGACTACCCAGAGGTACTGGATGCCATAGACTGCACTCACGTCCACATCAAAGCACCACCTGGTGAAGATGGTTAAGTGTATGTCAACTGCATGTGCTATCACTCCATCAACCGCCAGGTCATGTGTAATACCCAGGGCATTATCATAAATGTGTGTGCTGGCAGCCCTGGCAGCTATCACTACTCCCACATCTGGCATGCCTCACAGCTGTACCATTCATGCGCAGGGGGGAATATCCCATATGGCCATCTTGTGGGGGATGCTGGCTATGCACTGGAACCGAGGATGATGACACCCATCAGAAATGCACACACACCCACTGAAGAATGCCATAATGAGGCACATGCATAAACTAGGAACATTATAGAGCATGTGTTTGAGATGCTCAAGCCACAGTTCTGCTGCCTTGACATATCTGGTGGAGCCTTGAAGTAGTCTCCAGCCACATGTGCACACATGTTCATAGTATGTGCCATGCTACACAATATGATTCTGCAGAAACAGCTGAGGCAGGAACATCACAGGGAAGGGGCACACAGCCCCCTCCATTGCCAAGGTCTCCACAGGCACAGGGGAACTCAGAGGAGGAACCCCCTGAGCCTTTCCCTTTAGGCAGATGTAGACATGCCCAGTATATCCTGGCCTTGGCAAAGAATCAACACATAGCATATACACTGACATCCTAGGGAACCAGGGACTGACATCCGACTCACACACACAGTAAAATGGATGCCACACACACACATCACACTACTTGTATCTTGTGTACTGCATGCATTTGGCAGAGTCAGCCTTCATGCACTGTCCTCACAACCACCACAGGCACAAGGTAAGTCACACTTCTTTACAACAGATGAATAGAGTAGTACATTTTGGTAACATATCTAAGGTATTGCTGCATGTATGCAAGGGAATGGTGTGGCCTACCAGGATAGCAGCAGACAACTGACAGCTATGTGGGACAACATGAAATGTCTGCCAAATACTGGCTTCCCCAGAGTATGCAGTAGTTCCCATAGCTGCCAAAACTCACTGCAGTGTATGTGGGGGACTAATAAACTGGGGGGGGGGTGTCATAGGTTACATGCATGGATGTCAATGTTGGGGTCCCATACTCACCCCTCAGCCTCTCCCTGCAAGTCAGCCATACAAAACCATAAAGAAATGTCTGGCAAAGGCCCATAGATAGCAACAATGAAGAAATATTCCTCTGGCAGACTTACACAGTGATATCACAACAGGTCTTGCAGTTGCATAAAATCTCTAAAGGGTAGGAAGTCTGAAACTCAAATGTCTGCCATTACATTCTAACCTTTGGTCTTTAGTGATATGCCAGTATTCTCCATGACAGACACACCACTATGCTAAATGGAACCAACATGTAAAGCCAACATCTGCATAGTCTGTGCAAATTTGTGTTGACAGGTATGGCCCTCCAACACACCCGTGTCTCCATATAAATGCAGTAACATGTATGTTTGTAAGGTAACAGCAGCAGAGCACACATTCCCAGGGCCGTCCCAATCAACTTGATAACTTATTGCATGTCCACAATATGCAGAGGTCAATGAGCTATGTATATGCATGGTTAATACTGTGGGCAGCACTTACTCTTGGCTGTTGTGGCTTCATAGCCTAGGTATCGTACTGTAGTAGACAGGGTCCATGTTCCAAGACTTTTTGTGCAAACTACTTTGCATGCAGCTACACTGATGGTAGGAGATGTGCACACTGTCCAGAAGTCAAAATATCTGTTACTGCAGGAAAGCTGGACAAGTCAGGAACAGGGGGTCACACATCGGAGTAACTTACACAGTGCCTAGTAGCACAGCAGGTACCTGAAAGTCAATGTACTGCCAGGTGTTAAGTGGCTGCCACCTTACAGTGTCAGCACTGACAAGAGGTCACTGGCCACCATCTATACCCCTGGAATGACAGGCTGTCACAGAAGGACCACAAGTATGCCTTGTATATCTCTTCTGCTTGTCCTAACAATGCATTTGCCAGCCAAACTATGTGTCAAACAAGAAAGGTTCTTGTCAAAACATCAATGGCAGACAGTGGAGAAGCAGATGTCATACCCATAAGAAAAAGCAAGCAAATACCAAACAGATCTCTCAGCTGCCTATGTTTACAAACAGACGAATGGCTTCCAAAGCAAGGCAGGCTTTTAATGGAGGTTTTAAATATAAAACCACACGAACAAATATAAATTGTAGTAAAAACTGTAGTATTAAAATGTCCTTTAAGCGCTTTTCGTTTGTAACCAACACAAACTTCTTCAGAAGGTAAAATGAACATTCAGCTACCATCCTTTTAACCCAAAAACAGCGGGAAATTAAACGATAAAGTCATCAATAAATCAATTAATCAATATAAACAACACATTGTTTGAAATGCATATACTTTAGACTGACAGTTGGATCAGAGTGGTCACCCACAAATAGATGTCAATTGCTAAATGGTATATGTTAATAAAAATATATAAAGATACACTACCTTTGTAAACTAAGTAATTTTAAAATACATGAGATGGAACAAGCTTCATTTAAACCAGGGTAATTAAAGGCACTCAACCTTATTTGCCATAGTAGTTCCAATTCCTCCAATTTAAATGAAGCTGGTCCACCACGAGCATCTTGAACAAAGTCATCAATAACTAAATATCTAAACTTGTGCAAAGGATTGCTGTGAACATGCTTAGCTAAAGCATTGTCAAACTTATTGTGGGAGATTGCATATTGATGTTCATATATTCTATCCCTGAGCCTACGCTCAGTCTTGCCCACTTAAAATGCATAACAATCCATGCACTTAGCCAGGTAAACAATAAACTTACTGTTGCAGTTGTATTTAGATTTAAGACTATAAGTCATGCCGTGCACAGAAAGAACATTGTTACAGTCAATAAATTTACAGTAGCTACAGCATCCACATTTTGCCATTCCTTTTATCTTGGAAAGGGGTCTATCATGCTTCTCAAGATAGTTCTTCAAACTTCTACCCTTTCTATATACCACTTTAGGTTTGTCACCAAGCGTCTCAAAAACTGTTTGGATGGATTTAAACAACTCCCAGTTTTTAGTAAGTAACCCAATGATGAGTTTACTTTGTGCATTAAAAGAGGTGACAAAAGTGTGCTGGAAAGTCTGTTCTATAGCAATGGACCCAGTAGATGGAATAGATAGCTCTGAAGGGTCACTGAACAACACTAGACTGGAGTCCAGGGTTTGGCACCTGACAGTGGGGCTCAAGATAGGTTTAAACCAATTGTTGTAATGCTTAGACGTAACCTCATCAATTAAACTATCAATAAGAGGCCCAGGATAACCTCGATGCAGAAACATTTGTTTCAACAGGGTACATTCACTGACAAAGTCAACATCCAGGCTAGAAATACAGGAAGCTCTCACCAGCTGACCCTTAACTACCGATCTCTTTTGGAAGAATGGGTGACAGCTGGAAAAGTGCAGGAAAGAGTTCGAGTAAGTCTCTTTCCTGAAAATTCTAGCAGTGAAACATTTGTTAACAATATCTTTACTCAAAAGGATGTCTAAGTATGAAATAGAGTCTTTACTAAAAGTAAAAGTAAATTGCAAGAAACTAGTGGTTGAATTGAACTTGTCAACCAAACTAGAGGCCAAATCTGCATCACCCTTAAACAAAATAAAGATATCGTCTAGGTATCTGGTATAAAATACTATTGCATCACTGTCAAAGTTGTCATTAAACACAAAATTGGATTCCCACTGTGCCATAACTAAGTTAGCGACACTGGCCCCAAAAGGGGAGCCCATCGCTAACCCTATCTTTTGCAAGTAGAATTTGTTGTCAAACAAAAAGTAGTTGGTAGTCAAAATCAGATCCAAAAGTTCCATAACCAAAGCGATGTCTTCATTTGGGGCATTATGTTTTTTCATCAATTCAGCAACCCACTCAATCCTAATGTCATGTGGGATACATGTATATAAGTCCCTCACATCTATCATTAAAAAGTTGTAACCTAAATTAAAATCCAACTCCTTGCTCTTCCCAAGGAAAGACCAAGAGTCCTTACAGATGTGAGGTTCAAGAGAGACATATTTCTGTAACATAGTATCAACCACCTTAGAACAGGCATACGTGGGTGAACCATGGCCATCAATCAATGGTCTCATAGGTGGGTTGAGCTTGAACTTGAGCATGACAGTCTTGCTTACCAAAAGGGACTGGCGTATCCACCCCCTCCTATTGCTCAAGTTTGGCAACTGGGTTATTCCTTGGCTGACACCTCGTGTAAGGATCTCAGTTCTAGCTTAAAACCTGACAATTCAGGCTCACTTGTAATTGTTACTCAACCTCCTGGTGGTTCCCCCCTCCCTTCTACTAACAATGATACAGGTGGAGCTTTTGAGTCTTTTGACCATAATCAGAAACCACTACGTAGAAGTGAAAGGCTGTTGAATAACACACGAGTGAACTATAATTATAATAATAGACAGCGCCAGTACACTAGTCAGCCACACCAAGTTCCAGTTAACAATTACAACTATAAACAACAGGTTTTTCAGAACTCCAACCCATCGGGGGCAAGACCAAAACAACAGAAAGGTACGAAACCTTCCAGGTGAACCGGGTACTTGCCAACAACCAACAGCTTGCTGGCAGTGATTCTTCACAGTTCCACCGTTCTTCCGATCCTCATGTTTCTTGCCCCTCTCTTTGCCATGTTGATGCCTGTCTTAACACAGAAGTTTCTGACAACGACTCTGTATCTGATTTTAGTGACAATTCATTTACAGGCATAGTTGAAGCTCAGAGTTTCACTCGCCCTATTATTATTACCAACAATGACAATGACTTTAAAGTGTTTAATTTTTCTGACAGCTTAATTACACTTGACATTGTTGATTTTTTATCAAAAGGGTATACTTATGTTCCTTGGCACAATATGGATGTGGTTAAATGTATTGTGGAGCTTAAATCTTATGTAAGAAAATTAAATCTGAGTTTGTTTTTCAGGAACACACCCTCTCTTACACCGAATAACAGTTACAGAATTTCCAGTACATTTAACCCTCCTCTCCACCCACTTGTTACCATTTTTGAGCAAGTTTGTGAACTTGATTTTAGGAATTTGGCTGACTCTAGAAAATACCCTAAATTTAATCACACTGAACATGAGAAGGAACTTTTGGAGTTCATCCAATCTCAGGATATTAGAATATGCAAACCAGACAAAGGTGGAGGGGTGGTGATATTTGACAACTCAGACTATGTTTTACGGATGACTTCCTTGTTGAACAATGACACTTACCAAGTTAGTTCAAAGTCAGAGGTCAATTCAGCTTACAATCTTATAAAATCTTGTCTGAATGACCTATTTATAGATGGCAGAATAGACCAGAGTTTGTTAAACTACATGGTTGCTCTGTTCCCCAGGTATCCAACATTATTTGGAATACCGAAAATTCACAAGGACGTCTCCAACCCACCTATGAGACCATTGATTGATGGCCGTGGTTCACCCACGTATGCCTGTTCTAAGGTGGTTGATACTATGTTACAGAAATATGTCTCTCTTGAACCTCACATCTGTAAGGACTCTTGGTCTTTCCTTGGGAAGATCAAGGAGTTGGATTTTAATTTAGGTTACAACTTTTTAACGATAGATGTGAGGGACTTATATACATGTATCCCACATGACATTAGCATTGAGTGGGTTGCTGAATTGATGAAAAAACATAATGCCCCAAATGAAGACATCGCTTTGGTTATGGAACTTTTGGATCTGATTTTGACTACCAACTACTTTTTGTTTGACAACAAATTCTACTTGCAAAAGATAGGGTTAGCGATGGGCTCCCCTTGTGGGGCCAGTGTCGCTAACTTAGTTATGGCACAGTGGGAATCCAATTTTGTGTTTAATGACAACTTTGACACTGATGCAATAGTATTTTATACCAGATACCTAGACGATATCTTTATTTTGTTTAAGGGTGATGCAGATTTGGCCTCTAGTTTGGTTGACAAGTTCAATTCAACCACTAGTTTCTTGCAATTTACTTTTACTTTTAGTAAAGACTCTATTTCATACTTAGACATCCTTTTGAGTAAAGATATTGTTAACAAATGTTTCACTGCTAGAATTTTCAGGAAAGAGACTTACTCGAACTCTTTCCTGCACTTTTCCAGCTGTCACCCATTCTTCCAAAAGAGATCGGTAGTTAAGGGTCAGCTGGTGAGAGCTTCCCATATTTCTAGCCTGGATGTTGACTTTGTCAGTGAATGTACCCTGTTGAAACAAATGTTTCTGCGTCGAGGTTATCCTGAGCCTCTTATTGATAGTTTAATTGATGAGGTTACGTCTAAGCGTTACAACAATTGGTTTAAACCTATCTTGAGCCCCACTGTCAGGTGCCAAACCCTGGACTCCAGTCTAGTGTTGTTCAGTGACCCTTCAGAGCTATCTGTTCCATCTACTGGGTCCATTGCTATAGAACAGACTTTCCAGCACACTTTTGTCACCTCTTTTAATGCACAAAGTAAACTCATCATTGGGTTACTTACTAAAAACTGGGAGTTGTTTAAATCCAACCAAACAGTTTTTGAGACGCTTGGTGACAAACCTAAAGTGGTATATAGAAAGGGTAGAAGTTTGAAGAACTATCTTGAGAAGCATGATAGACCCCTTTCCAAGATAAAAGGAATGGCAAAATGTGGATGCTGTAGCTACTGTAAATTTATTGACTGTACCAATGTCTTTTCTGTGCACGGCATGACTTATAGTCTTAAATCTAAATACAACTGCAACAGTAAGTTTATTGTTTACCTGGCTAAGTGCATGGATTGTTATGCATTTTATGTGGGCAAGACTGAGCGTAGGCTCAGGGATAGAATATATGAACATCAATATGCAATCTCCCACAATAAGTTCGACAATGCTTTAGCTAAGCATGTTCACAGCAATCCTTTGCACAAGTTTAGATATTTAGTTATTGATGACTTTGTTCAAGATGCTCGTGTTTGACCAGCTTCATTTAAATTGGAGGAATTGGAACTACTATGGCAGATAAGGTTGAGTGCCTTTAATTACCCTGGTTTAAATGAAGCTTGTTCCATCTCATGTATTTTAAAATTACTTAGTTTACAAAGGTAGTGTATCTTTATATATTTTTATTAACATATACCATTTAGCAATTGACATCTATTTGTGGGTGACCACTCTGATCCAACTGTCAGTCTAAAGTATATGCATTTCAAACAATGTGTTGTTTATATTGATTAATTGATTTATTGATGACTTTATCGTTTAATTTCCCGCTGTTTTTGGGTTAAAAGGATGGTAGCTGAATGTTCATTTTACCTTCTGAAGAAGTTTGTGTTGGTTACAAATGAAAAGCGCTTAAAGGACATTTTAATACTACAGTTTTTACTACAATTTATATTTGTTCGTGTGGTTTTATATTTAAAACCTCCATTAAAAGCCTGCCTTGCTTTGGAAGCCATTCGTCTGTTTGTTTGCTTATTAGTTTATTTGCTGATCTTTAGCTGCCTATGTTTGGCAGACCATTATTAACACCCTGACCCATGTGTGGGCTTGTGTCTGACTGTCATATATGGGCCTGTCCAGATGTCAGTCTGTGACAGGTTGACAGCTAGGGCCAACATGTAGCCTCATAATAACATAGCAACACAAACTGTCTGAGATATTATCATTATGGATCATCATGGATTATCATGGACCTCATTAACAGGAACATTGGCAAACTCCAAATACTTGACTCCACACAGTCTGCCTTTCTCAAGGGGTGGTATGTCAGTGAACTCTGGATGACTTCAGTGAGACAGCCAACAAAGACATGGATGATGGAAAGATGGTGCACTCTGGCCGCCTTGACTTGGCCAAAGTTTTACACACTATTCCCCACTTGGCTGTAGTACATGAACTCTGTCAACTAGGCAGCAATCCATATGTTACCAGATGAGTAGCAAACTGGTTCATTGATAGAACCCACATAATCATAATAGGGGTACCCAACTCAAGCAGTACACCCATAATGAGTGGCATACCCCATGGATTGGTTCAGGGGGGCTCTGCTATATGGGATATACTTCCCTCAGGTGCAGGCCAAAAACACTGGCCTATGGCTGACAAAGTTGGCAGATTACTGCAAGCTAGGAACGGTCATCAATACCCAAAGTGATGTGGATGTCCTACAACAGAGTCTCACCAAAACTAATGACTGCCAGAAACATGGTCTCAAGCTGAATGCCTGCAGATGCATCATCATCCCCTTCAGGGAGACTGACATCCCCACATATTATGACATTAACGACAATGTCCTACAAACAAAATCAGTAGTGAGGCATTTGGCCACCCAGGTTGATAGCAAACTTAACAGCAAAAACAACAGCAAATGCAACAAAGAACAAAGACCAGGAACCCAATGAATAAAATGTATTCCTCTCTGACGTCTCGGCATACACTGCCTTTTTGGAGTACACAGTAACTTCACATCACACACCTGGTTTATATACACTGCTAAATAAGCAATTAAACAATAAAATCATCAGGTAATACCATCAAACACTTAAAAAATATTTAAAGTAATACATGCCAATTAAAATCAACATTCATACCCTTTGGAAACAAAGTATCAAACTTTAATATATACACTGCTTCTTTATAAAGAAGTTTATTCTTGCTAATGCCCCCCCCCAAAAAAAAAAAAAAACACACACTCTAATTTTTCTAAAATTGTGGCTTGTAAACCATGAACAGAACTGTCATGTGTCACTGAACTCTGTTCCTTTTTATTTAATATATCACAAACATGTTCTAATAACCTTATTTTAAAAGCCCTTTTGGACTCACTAACATAAAATGTATTGCAGGGACATCTGAGGACATAAATAATACCCATAGTGTCACACCTATAATTCCCACAAACTTAAAATCTTTGACCATTTAAGAGTCCAAAATAAGGCACGATAAATGTGCATGCCTTACATTTGCTACATCCTACTGTCCCTTTTATTCTTAGTGACTCTTTTATTCTTAGTGACTCATGTAAGACCTCCTTGGGTCTGCAGAACCTAGATTTCATCAAAAAGCTCTTAATATTCCTACCCACTCTATATGGAGCAACAAGTTTATTGGGGATCCATGAACTTCCAATCTTTAAATTTGATAACAGTTGCCACTGTGTTTGTACTATCTCATAAAGCCTATTGCTAAATCCACTATATGTGGTTACAAAATACATTTCACAACCAGATTCAGTATTGTTATTTAATTTGGAAACTCCCTTTCATTTTCTATTGTTGCTTCCTATATATTCTTTATTAAATCTAGACCATGCCTTAGCATTATATCTTCACCATAACCACGCTTTCTGAACATCTCAAAAGTATAACCTATCTCCCTTAAAAAATCTTGTTCATCACTTCATAGTCTGTAAAGACGTATGCATTCACCATAAGGTAAAGCATCAATTGTATGCCCAGGATGACAACCTGTTTTTTTTTGGGGGGGGGTGTTAGCAAGAATAAACTTCTTTATAAAGAAGCAGTGTATATATTAAAGTTTGATACTTTGTTTCCAAAGGGTATGAATGTTGATTTTAATTGGCATGTATTACTTTAAATATTTTTTAAGTGTTTGATGGTATTACCTGATGACTTTATTGTTTAATTGCTTATTTAGCAGTGTATATAAACCAAGTGTGTGATGTGAAGTTACTGTGTACTCCAAGAAGGCAGTGTATGCCAAGACGTCAGAGAGGAATACATTTTATTCATTGGGTTTCTGGTCTTTGTTCTTCATTGTAGTTGCTGATAGCAAACTTAAGTCTGAGCACTATGTTGCTCCTTTTGTACAGAAAGCTTCATAGATGGGCCAACACAAAAGTAAAGGTATCCCATCCAGGGACAATGAGGTCATATGATCCATGTATTCTAACCTTATAAACCTTATAAGACCAGTTATGTTGTACAATGCTTCCTTCACCATGTACCTCATAAAGAACATGCATCAGCTGCAGAGTCCACAGAGGTTCCTCACCGGGAGAATCCAGGACCCCAAACACCTACACTACACAGATAGGCTAACAGCACTGTTCCTCTATGTAGTTCCATACAGACTCCTCTGAGGTTACCTCTGTCTGGCATACAAAGCAATCCAGACCCTGCCTCGATGGGACTGTTGCACATTTGGAAGTCAAGGCCCACTCGATCACCTGAAGGCGCAGCATCAACTAGGTCTGTGATTTCAATAGGGTTTGTTGGTGTGACAGATATGTGTCCCACACACACACACACACACACACACACACACACACACACACACACACACACACACACACCCATCTGTGGAATTCACTCTCTGTCCACATCAAGCCGAGTGCCTCAATACCCCTTGTGAAGTGCTCCCTCTATAAGTGCATAGAAAACAGAAAATACAGTCCTGTGATTCCACCTGTGGATGTTGACATGTCTTAACATGGGCTACACTGTCATCTGCGAGGGTTATAAGGGTTTCAGGGCCAATAGCCTAGTAACCTCATATCAGCCTATCAGCCTACAAACAAATGTCTGTCACTGATTCACCACATTATTGTATACTGCTCTACCACTGACATACCTGGAAATCACAGTGCTCTGTGGAATATACCACACATATGATGGACATCTCTGCTCAGTAGAATGCACTCTGTACCCCACCCAAACCTCTCAACCTCTTAGAGCAAGATATCTGGACCAGGTCATAAATAAAAGTGGGACAAAGGCCCAAAAATAGGGACAATATTTATATATTGCTCACACAAACTTAGAACATTGATGGAATAACAGGTTTTGTATTAGCATGTATTTTCTGAAGGTTATGAAGTCTGAAACTGAAATGTTCTGTCATTATTTTCTAACTTCAGTCTTTAATTATTTGTCAGTAAATTGCCAGAAAGCCACAATTTTATGAAAAATGGACCAAATTTATGAGACAAACATCTGGACAGTCTGCAAAAAACTGTACAGTTGAGAGGTATGAGTCACACCAGGATATGACTTTTCATTTAAGAAGAATAACACACAGGTAAGTGATCTCCAGCCAGTATATCACTGAGGTGCAAGACTGTTTACACAGCTTCATCAGCCAATCGGCTGTAGCCACATCTCTCAACTGGCCGGATTGGGCAAGAATGTGTACAGTATGGCTAATAATTTTGGTCTGTGCATCATATATCTTGTATTTCTCAGGTAAATCTCTGGTGATGATCTGAGGATTTCTGTCAGTAAGTAATGACACAATACATTTCAGTGTCAGACGTCATATATGTCAAAAATGTCTGCTAAAACAAACCCTGTTACACTAGCAACCTTCCACACTAATAAGAGGAATATTTACAGTATCTCTCTATGTTTGGGACATTGTCCTCCGGTTTTGGCAGGCTATCTCCAGATTCCTTACACTAACAGGTTGAGAGGTATGGGTGTAGCACACAAAACCCTGAACTGGAGTACAACTTTCTCTGAAATGGAGTCCCACTCTTACTATAGAAGGTCATACTGGGCATGCTCTTACTCTTAGAGAATTACAGCCCATGTCTAAACCCACATCGGACTATATAACTGTATTGTGCATATATGTCTTTGCATACAGACAGCTATGTACACCTTAACTGACTCTACCCAAACTCATCAAGCAGGATTACCCTCAGCTAGCTGTAAGTGTCAGGGAAGAGAGAGGCAGACAGTGATAGAGAGAGAGACAAATGGAGACACACACACAGAGTGAGTCATAGACAGGGATACTCTAAAAGGCAAAGAGTGATGTCCTGCAGCAACCGATCAGTCCAACAAGTCTTGTTGAGAACTTCCTATTTCCCATTATTGCATCCCCCTTCTGCATTCCATTACATACGTAATTGTTTGACATACAAGTTATACTGCTGTAGTGTTTTCTCAGAGTAATCCAGAAGTGTTGCTTTCTGTAGCAGCTTTCTGTATTCACAGTCTGTCTTTGCATAGAAAGGTTCAGACCTGTTTCGCATAGGCAGCAGCTTGCCTTTTGTAGGTAATGTTCATGAGCAGGTCATGGTCTGTGCACCAGTCTATGTCTCCCACTTAGTAATTGCATCCAGAACAGCTGTGTTGTCTGCCATTAGCCAATGGCATGGCAACACAGTGCAATAATCAAGTCCTTCATGTGGCCCTTGGCCCTCTTCCTTGCCTGTGAGGAGAACATTATAGAGGTGTGGGAGCTACAGCATTACAGAGGGTAAGTGGAAATACTGCCCACTGTTTGGATTGATGTGCTATGTCCACAGTTTTGTATGCTGCGTCTGCATACCTGTCAAACTCTTAGCACAAGAAATGTGGAGAAAGCCCAACAAAATGGGGGACAAAGTTCCAGAATTAGGGGCAGATTGTTAGTATTGCTGTTATACAGTTAGAGACTTGCTAGAATAACAGGGTTTGTCTGGACATGCATTTTCTGTGTGATTTGAAGTCTAACACTAATATGTATATGACATACCTGTCAACTGTCCAGATTTTCACAGAATGCCCAGAGATTTGCCTCTTATGTTTGATCTGTTCCTCATACAATGTTTTTATCTGGCAAATCACTAGGATGATCTGAGGATGGAAGTCACTAAATGATGACATCCATCTGTGTTTCAGACTTCATATCCTTCAGAAAATGTACGTTAAAACAAACCATGTCACTCCAGCAACATTTTCAGTTTATAACACCAATATTTACAATATATCCCTATTTTTGGGCTTCTGTCCCCTATGTATGCCAGGCCTTGTCCAGATTTCTTGCACTAAGAGATTGAGAAAAATGGTATATCATTATTTAGTGACTTCATTCCTGATATCACCCCAGTGATTTAGCAGAATCCCAGAAATGTTATGAGGAAGAGGCCATAAATATGGGCCCAACCCTGGACATTCTGTGGAAATCTGTACAGTTGAGAGTTATGTATGTCTGGCCATTGTTAACAGACTTTCAAGACTGTGTGGCAGTGCAGTGCATAAATGTTTGTTGGGCTGAGTAGGAAGAGGGCAGATGTGAGTGTCATAGCTCTTTTCTATCTGACTGTGCATGCTGCTTCACTTGCTGTTAGTCTATCAGCTGTATATGTTCATGGGGCAGACTGAGACATGTCCCTTAAAACCTCAGGATTCCAAGTACAATGTGATTTGGGCAGTATATAGAGGAGTAGTGTGTGACTGGCAATCAGGATATGTTTGGTAAAACAGTCATTATACTGTAGAGTTCAGCTGGCTTACTGTATGTTGCTTTGACTGTAGTGAAATGGTTTTGGGTAGCCAATTTCTCACCGATGTCTGTTTTTCCCTACAGATACATCCCTATAGTGCATGATATATTTGCAAATGCAGCAGCAATTCCCCAGAGCTGATTTGGTGTAGTGTTGTGTTTCTCTGACTGTAGCTCAGAAGGTGCAGGGTGAAATGCTTGGCAGCTCAGTGTTTTTTCCCTAATGCTACATGACTGCACTCATGCCTCTCAACTATCCAGATATTCATAGAATGTCCAGATATTTGGCTCATATTTTTGGTCTGTTCCCCATAACTGTTGTGGATTTCTGACAATTCACTGGGATGATGTGAGGATTGAAGTTATTACACAATGAGAAGCATTTGGGGTCTCAGACTTGAAATAATTCAGAATATATATGTTAAAACAAACCGTGTTACTGTAGTAACCTTCTAAGCTTATAAAATCAATAACTAAAATATGTCCCTCTTTCTGAGCATTTGCCCCTCCCCACACACACTTTGTCAGGCTTTGTCCAGATCTCTTGCACAAATGTTTATATATATATATATATATATATATATATATATATATATATATATAGTTAAACATTAGTAATTCCATGAGTGTTGTCCCTAATATTATGTGACCATCTTCCATGATGTATTTACTGAAGCCTCAATAGTTCTGCCAGCTCATACAGCATAGTGGTATGTTGCTCTGACTGTAGGCCTGAGTTCAGGACCTGCCAGGGCTGCTTATTTTGTTGCTGGGCATAATAGGGGCTGATGGAGACAGAGTGATTAAAGCAGTTTCAAGCAATTTTAAGTGGGTTTGCATGGGTTTTCATGATGCTAAGCGATGCTAAGAGACAAGCGTCTAAGTGAAGCTAAGTCTCTTTAGCTTTACTTAGCGGTGCTTATTCACACTTAATCCAGCTAAGCAGAGCTAAGCGCTGCTAGCTATTGCTCAGACATTTCCTGCTTAAGCAATGCTTACTGTGGCTTAGCACTGCTTAGCAGACCTGAGCTAAGGGAAAACATGATTTTTCATAACAAATAAGAACTTACATGAGGTATTGCATGTTAATTTCTCATTATTGCTACATTATTATTAAGTGCATATATTTTACTTTACATGACATCTCCCTATGTGCTTTGAGTACATTACCTTGGGGTGTGACTGTACTTTATAGGACACTTGTGTTTACATGGGGGATTTCACATCATATATCCACTGACACTACAATTTTGAACCAGATACACTACCCTGGTTAAAAATATCAATTACTTCATCATTTAATAAAACAAAATAATTTTAACATTGTTGTCCCATGTACAAATTAATTGTAGGTCTTAGTACTCAAACCATGAGCTATTGCACGCAAAGCCAGAACTCTAATCACTATGCTAAAGCATCATTGAAGAGTTCAGTTATACATTCCTATTTGGAATAATAATATCAATCAACTGTTCATCCCATTAGATTCACTATCACTTATGGAAGAAATTCTGATGCTGTGATTCAGAGTATTCATAGACACTGGAATCTCCTACTATACGACAATGATTTATCTTTAATTGTTCCCCTAAATGTTTGTTCTCTTTTAGGAAAGGCAGAAATTTAGGCAGTACCTTCAGTCATTATAAACACTCACATGACATTGGAGGATTAGAACCTATACAAACTACCATTACTGGTACCATTCCTGTAGGATGTTATCCCTGTGGACATTGTATCAATTGCTCCAAAATATCCAAAACGAAGGAATTCACAAGTAGGATTTCCCCCATTGTATATGACATCAAGTTCTTTGCGAATTGTAGTTCTGATTGGCTAATTTATTTAGCAACATGTACATGTGGGGCCTTCTACATAGGCCAAACTTCTAGGCCACTCAGGCTTCAAATCTCTGAGCACACTAGTAACATTAAAAAAGGTAGATTACATAATGCACTATATAAACATCAACTCATACATCCATCTGCCAATTTTCTCTTTACTGTGATTGATATTATTCGTGGCAAAAAATCTAATAAAACTGGTTGGCACTCTTTGTTAAACTCAAAGGAAAAGAAGTGGATTATCAAATTAGGTGGTCTTTTCCCACCAGGATTGAATGACAAATTTTAGGATTGACCAATCACAACTGTGTGGAGTGTATTTATATGACAGCTTTGATTTTGCTTGTGTTACACTGATGAAGGCTGTGTATGTGACACCAGCCGAAACCGGTCTGTGCAAATTTTTGCTGTCCTTTAGATTTATCTATTAAATTTTCTTATTTTATCGGGTCATGTCTTGCTGGCTTCATTTTTTCAAAAGATAATACTTCAAGAAAAATTTCATAGACATCCAGCTCTGTTAAATTAATTACAGAATTCATTTGAACACCAGAAATGGGAACATCCAAACAAAGTTCATGGTGGCAGTCTGAGGGGCAAGAAATAAATAAGGATTTTTTTAGCAAAGCATACCTTTTTTACTTACGACCTATCTTATGCTAATTGAATCCCTGACCTCTTTCCCCCACTAAAAGTATTGCTTATGAAAATGATTACTTTGTGGCATATAATACTATTCCTGTGCATTGCTATCACAATATCTGCCCATTTGTTTCCTTTCTTTTATTACATTGTCCATCTGCAATTGTTAAATCGGTTTCTTTATATGACTATACAATTCCTGCATCTCTTTCTCAGTTTTTTTCTTTCTCATCTTCTTTACATCTGCGTACATCTGCACCCACTCCATTACACAATTAGGAGGCACTAGTTGCTGCCTCTCATTAAACTTTTTCTCAACTGAGTCTTGTTTGTCAAATAACGTACTTGGGCTGTTAAAAGTTCAAAAGCCCCTTGGTGAAATGTTCAATACCAAATACTTTCCAGTGAAATAATGTCCAAAAAACATTGTATCACTGATCAAAGGGTTTCTAATTTTATCATACTATTTTTCACTGTTAAACTCATTTGTGAACTTGTAGCTGCTAAGAAAAGAGAGATTTTATTGTGCCATAATGAAACTTATCTTCTAACAAAATGCCCAGTGCTGTCTGATATATCTATATCTATATCTATATCTATCTACTCATTATATATATATATATATATATATATATATATATATATATATATATATATATATATATATATATATAGATATATATAGATATATCTATATGGGCTCCGGACGTTTGCTCGAATGAGCAAATGACCGAAACCCAAACGGCTGGGCATACTTACGCTAAAGTGCTTTTCACCGAAGAAGCACTTTTGTGTAAGTATGCCTGTTGCCAAAGCTTTACTATGGTGCGGGTAAGGGAAATTTCCCTTTTCCCCACTGTAGTGTCGTCTTGGAGGGAGAATATTAAAGTAGGGGGGTGCCCCCACATGGGGGTGCAGAGGGGCAAAGCCCCCCTGCAAAAATGTAAATGTAGTGTTTTATTTTTTTTTGTAACATGCTCTATAAGTGCATAGAAAACAGAAAATACAGTCCTGTGATTCCACCTGTGGATGTTGACATGTCTTAACATGGGCTACACTGTCATCTGCGAGGGTTATAAGGGTTCAGGGCCAATAGCCTAGTAACCTCATATCAGCCTATCAGCCTACAAACAAATGTCTGTCACTGATTCACCACATTATTGTATACTGCTCTACCACTGACATACCTGGAAATCACAGTGCTCTGTGGAATATACCACACATATGATGGACATCTCTGCTCAGTAGAATGCACTCTGTACCCCACCCAAACCTCTCAACCTCTTAGAGCAAGATATCTGGACCAGGTCATAAATAAAATTGGGACAAAGGCCCAAAAATAGGGACAATATTTATATATTGCTCACACAAACTTAGAACATTGATGGAATAACAGGTTTTGTATTAGCATGTATTTTCTGAAGGTTATGAAGTCTGAAACTGAAATGTTCTGTCATTATTTTCTAACTTCAGTCTTTAATTATTTGTCAGTAAATTGCCAGAAAGCCACAATTTTATGAAAAATGGACCAAATTTATGAGACAAACATCTGGACAGTCTGCAAAAAACTGTACAGTTGAGAGGTATGAGTCACACCAGGATATGACTTTTCATTTAAGAAGAATAACACACAGGCAGGTGATCTCCAGCCAGTATATCACTGAGGTGCAAGACTGTTTATACAGCTTCATCAGCCAATCGGCTGTAGCCACATCTCTCAACTGGCCGGATTGGGCAAGAATGTGTACAGTATGGCTAATAATTTTGGTCTGTGCATCATATATCTTGTATTTCTCAGGTAAATCTCTGGTGATGATCTGAGGATTTCTGTCAGTAAGTAATGACACAATACATTTCAGTGTCAGACGTCATATATGTCAAAAATGTCTGCTAAAACAAACCCTGTTACACTAGCAACCTTCCACACTAATAAGAGGAATATTTACAGTATCTCTCTATGTTTGGGACATTGTCCTCCGGTTTTGGCAGGCTATCTCCAGATTCCCTACACTAACAGGTTGAGAGGTATGGCTGTAGCACACAAAACCCTGAACCGGAGTACAACTTTCTCTGAAATGGAGTCCCACTCTTACTATAGAAGGTCATACTGGGCATGCTCTTACTCTTAGAGAATTACAGCCCATGTCTAAACCCACATCGGACTATATAACTGTATTGTGCATATATGTCTTTGCATACAGACAGCTATGTACACCTTAACTGACTCTACCCAAACTCATCAAGCAGGATTACCCTCAGCTAGCTGTAAGTGTCAGGGAAGAGAGAGGCAGACAGTGATAGAGAGAGAGACAAATGGAGACACACACACAGAGTGAGTCATAGACAGGGATACTCTAAAAGGCAAAGAGTGATGTCCTGCAGCAACCGATCAGTCCAACAAGTCTTGTTGAGAACTTCCTATTTCCCATTATTGCATCCCCCTTCTGCATTCCATTACATACGTAATTGTTTGACATACAAGTTATACTGCTGTAGTGTTTTCTCAGAGTAATCCAGAAGTGTTGCTTTCTGTAGCAGCTTTCTGTATTCACAGTCTGTCTTTGCATAGAAAGGTTCAGACCTGTTTTGCATAGGCAGCAGCTTGCCTTTTGTAGGTAATGTTCATGAGCAGGTCATGGTCTGTGCACCAGTCTATGTCTCCCACTTAGTAATTGCATCCAGAACAGCTGTGTTGTCTGCCATTAGCCAATGGCATGGCAACACAGTGCAATAATCAAGTCCTTCATGTGGCCCTTGGCCCTCTTCCTTGCCTGTGAGGAGAACATTATAGAGGTGTGGGAGCTACAGCATTACAGAGGGTAAGTGGAAATACTGCCCACTGTTTGGATTGATGTGCTATGTCCACAGTTTTGTATGCTGCGTCTGCATACCTGTCAAACTCTTAGCACAAGAAATGTGGAGAAAGCCCAACAAAATGGGGGACAAAGTTCCAGAATTAGGGGCAGATTGTTAGTATTGCTGTTATACAGTTAGAGACTTGCTAGAATAACAGGGTTTGTCTGGACATGCATTTTCTGTGTGATTTGAAGTCTAACACTAATATGTATATGACATACCTGTCAACTGTCCAGATTTTCACAGAATGCCCAGAGATTTGCCTCTTATGTTTGATCTGTTCCTCATACAATGTTTTTATCTGGCAAATCACTAGGATGATCTGAGGATGGAAGTCACTAAATGATGACATCCATCTGTGTTTCAGACTTCATATCCTTCAGAAAATGTACGTTAAAACAAACCATGTCACTCCAGCAACATTTTCAGTTTATAACACCAATATTTACAATATATCCCTATTTTTGGGCTTCTGTCCCCTATGTATGCCAGGCCTTGTCCAGATTTCTTGCACTAAGAGATTGAGAAAAATGGTATATCATTATTTAGTGACTTCATTCCTGATATCACCCCAGTGATTTAGCAGAATCCCAGAAATGTTATGAGGAAGAGGCCATAAATATGGGCCCAACCCTGGACATTCTGTGGAAATCTGTACAGTTGAGAGTTATGTATGTCTGGCCATTGTTAACAGACTTTCAAGACTGTGTGGCAGTGCAGTGCATAAATGTTTGTTGGGCTGAGTAGGAAGAGGGCAGATGTGAGTGTCATAGCTCTTTTCTATCTGACTGTGCATGCTGCTTCACTTGCTGTTAGTCTATCAGCTGTATATGTTCATGGGGCAGACTGAGACATGTCCCTTAAAACCTCAGGATTCCAAGTACAATGTGATTTGGGCAGTATATAGAGGAGTAGTGTGTGACTGGCAATCAGGATATGTTTGGTAAAACAGTCATTATACTGTAGAGTTCAGCTGGCTTACTGTATGTTGCTTTGACTGTAGTGAAATGGTTTTGGGTAGCCAATTTCTCACCGATGTCTGTTTTTCCCTACAGATACATCCCTATAGTGCATGATATATTTGCAAATGCAGCAGCAATTCCCCAGAGCTGATTTGGTGTAGTGTTGTGTTTCTCTGACTGTAGCTCAGAAGGTGCAGGGTGAAATGCTTGGCAGCTCAGTGTTTTTTCCCTAATGCTACATGACTGCACTCATGCCTCTCAACTATCCAGATATTCATAGAATGTCCAGATATTTGGCTCATATTTTTGGTCTGTTCCTCATAACTGTTGTGGATTTCTGACAATTCACTGGGATGATGTGAGGATTGAAGTTATTACACAATGAGAAGCATTTGGGGTCTCAGACTTGAAATAATTCAGAATATATATGTTAAAACAAACCGTGTTACTGTAGTAACCTTCTAAGCTTATAAAATCAATAACTAAAATATGTCCCTCTTTCTGAGCATTTCCCCCCCTCCCCCACACACACTTTGTCAGGCTTTGTCCAGATCTCTTGCACAAATGTTTATATATATATATATATATATATATATATATATATATATATATATAGTTAAACATTAGTAATTCCATGAGTGTTGTCCCTAATATTATGTGACCATCTTCCATGATGTATTTACTGAAGCCTCAATAGTTCTGCCAGCTCATACAGCATAGTGGTATGTTGCTCTGACTGTAGGCCTGAGTTCAGGACCTGCCAGGGCTGCTTATTTTGTTGCTGGGCATAATAGGGGCTGATGGAGACAGAGTGATTAAAGCAGTTTCAAGCAATTTTAAGTGGGTTTGCATGGGTTTTCATGATGCTAAGCGATGCTAAGAGACAAGCGTCTAAGTGAAGCTAAGTCTCTTTAGCTTTACTTAGCGGTGCTTATTCACACTTAATCCAGCTAAGCAGAGCTAAGCGCTGCTAGCTATTGCTCAGACATTTCCTGCTTAAGCAATGCTTACTGTGGCTTAGCACTGCTTAGCAGACCTGAGCTAAGGGAAAACATGATTTTTCATAACAAATAAGAACTTACATGAGGTATTGCATGTTAATTTCTCATTATTGCTACATTATTATTAAGTGCATATATTTTACTTTACATGACATCTCCCTATGTGCTTTGAGTACATTACCTTGGGGTGTGACTGTACTTTATAGGACACTTGTGTTTACATGGGGGATTTCACATCATATATCCACTGACACTACAATTTTGAACCAGATACACTACCCTGGTTAAAAATATCAATTACTTCATCATTTAATAAAACAAAATAATTTTAACATTGTTGTCCCATGTACAAATTAATTGTAGGTCTTAGTACTCAAACCATGAGCTATTGCACGCAAAGCCAGAACTCTAATCACTATGCTAAAGCATCATTGAAGAGTTCAGTTATACATTCCTATTTGGAATAATAATATCAATCAACTGTTCATCCCATTAGATTCACTATCACTTATGGAAGAAATTCTGATGCTGTGATTCAGAGTATTCATAGACACTGGAATCTCCTACTATACGACAATGATTTATCTTTAATTGTTCCCCCTAAATGTTTGTTCTCTTTTAGGAAAGGCAGAAATTTAGGCAGTACCTTCAGTCATTATAAACACTCACATGACATTGGAGGATTAGAACCTATACAAACTACCATTACTGGTACCATTCCTGTAGGATGTTATCCCTGTGGACATTGTATCAATTGCTCCAAAATATCCAAAACGAAGGAATTCACAAGTAGGATTTCCCCCATTGTATATGACATCAAGTTCTTTGCGAATTGTAGTTCTGATTGGCTAATTTATTTAGCAACATGTACATGTGGGGC